>NC_136594.1:7579717-7869717 GCF_910589615.1 Taurulus bubalis | reverse complement strand
CTTAATTGTGTTTGTGCAAAACTGGCTGTTGAACACTAACAAGTCCTCTGCGGACTGATGACGCGGCTGCTCAGGTTCATGCCTTTGAAGCTACTTTCCTAGCTTAAGCCTCTTACAATCGTCTGTCGGCAAATGTTATAGAAGTTGGCAGAGTTTTATTGACATAAAAAAAAAAAAAAAAAACTTCTGTTCATTCTTTCATTACTGCTGGAATGTTTAGACGGCGTGCGTTTGTTTTATTGGCCCTTATTGGAGCCAATCTACGCTTTCAGGAGTGGGTTTTAACTGGCACATTTTTCTGTCCGAAGAGAATTGAATTTCCCGTTGCTGAATAGATGGACTCTGTTCCACAGAAATACACGTGGGAATACGTTTGGCACGAACCAAAGCTGTTAGAGATTGCACGACAGTAGAACAGCAAGGGGATAAAGTAAAAAAAGGCCTAATGAAATATACTCGGTAGTGAAGCTGGCGGGCAGCGTCGTGTTCACACGGTGCAGGCGGCGGCCAAACCCCACGTCGGTGCACGGAGATGGCCGCTGAGCCAACGGCACACGGCGAGCTGCTGGAAGCAGAGCTGAGAGAGCTGGGAGCTCAGCTCAGTGCCAACACATCCTGTTAAATGTACCTGTTCGGTTGGTGATAAAGGCCTTTTCTTTTTCATTATTCACACTGGAAAAAGAAAAACAAACAAGCAGCAGAGGCCTCAACTGCTCGCCGTCTGTCTGGAGTGAGACGTTCGCTGGTGGAATATGACGTGACAGGGCTTCATGAGGCTGTTCTTGATGACAACGGAAGGGAGTACCAAACCCTGTCGGGCCGGGTGATGACTCAGTGTGATCATTTGTCATCTTTCACTTGAATTGTGTGCTGATGATATGGCGACATAAATTGATAATGCCAAGCACATATACTAACTTCAATTTAAGAAGTCAAAATCAAACTATCGCCTGAATCCGATTCCTCTTTATTTGCTTGAACGCATCTAAACGTCGTCGGTGTACAGCTGAGAATATTTATTCACTCCTTTGTATTTTCTTTACCTTCGCTTCCCCTTGAAGCTGTTCATTGTTCCACTAAACTTCTTCATTTAATGTCATCCCCACAGTATTGAACACAAATAGTCTTTACCACGTAGCCTATTTGTTGCATTACCAGAATACGTGCTACATCCTCATTTCATTTCATTATGGAGATGTTAAATGAACTTTACAGGGAAAGAAGACAAGGCCAGACATTACGATTGTGTCGATTTTTCTTTTCTTTCCTCTGCTTCTCCTTCCGTGATGCAGCCGTCCTTGATGGCCAGCGTGTAGCGCCTTCTGCAAGGTTGGGTGTCGGCAGTCTTCACAGAGGGCATTAGTTTATTTTTCCACTCTTGTGTCGGCCCTTTTCTCTGAGACGTTGTATTCCCATGCAACAAAACCGCATTGAGAGTTACGGTTTAGAGGGAAACATTTTCATGTGGATTGCGTTTGCTTTTGACGCATCACAAATAAGTTTAAAACGACTCTGCGTGGGGTGAAGGTCGAGTTGATGGATGGCTCAAAAAACACAGGGCCTTCACCCTGGAACCACATTTTTTAGCCAAACCATGATGTTTCTTGACCAAACTTAACCAAGTAGTATTGTGTTTTTTGCTTAACCGTTAACCCCTGGGAGAAAATACGTGTCCATCCATTCCAGATGTAACTGAGAGGAGTTGTGTGGGAATGTATCGTTACGGCAGACGGTATGTCATCAAAAAAATCTGAAAAGTCTGTTTTCTTTTTACTGCTCGTTCTCAAGGCAGGCACTTTGTGTTTAAACTTACCTGCTGCTCCATTCACTGTCTGAAGAGACAAAGACGAGCCTCAGTGTGCCGATACTCCGGGTTCTGCTATTTTCTGCTTTTTTCTTTAGCGTGACAAAGTTTGGTGTCTGTTCCAGTATTATTGCAATGAACATTTTGAGGCTTTAATGCAGAATTAAGTGGCATTTGCATGTGTCTCCAATTAGGTTCATAAATATCCATCGGCTTTTGTCGGGGGATCCGAAAAAGGGAAATTGGCTCAGCGCTGCGGAGCTTAAATAAAGAGATAACTGTGAAAAGAGAAACAAATCCCCTTTTGTCGCCGTCGTACGTAGTTGCAGCTTCTTGTTTTGTTGTCATCATGAGGGGAAAGCATCTGAAAGACTTGTTTTGTGAGAAAGAGTAATCCTTTAGACCGGGCTTCATCAGGGCCGCACGCATCTGTAATATAATGCGTGAGCGACACGATCAATCAAACTTGAGTTTCTTTGGATAGAATTTGTTATGCCGGTACAGAGCTTAAGGAAATAATGTCCCTGTGTCTCTAGGCTGAACATACTCTTTTTATTACTTAAAATACTTGGTTTCAGGTCACTGCGTCATGAAGCAACCGAAACGCGTTGCCATCCGTCTGTTCGAAGCACCAACTCTACTAGTTCAACTTACTTCTCCAACTTGAAAAGTTTTCTCAAGTCTTGCTGCGCTCGGGGGGCCGTCTGTGTCGACTCAATACTTCTTGTACTTCCTGAACTATTTGCTCAGAGTTTTGGAACGCGTGTCCATAAGAAAAAGTAGGAGAAAAAAAAAGGCTGCAGGCATTGTTGAGCTCCATAAGCAGCGTAATGTATCCTCGGACAGCGGTGTCAGTATCGGGTGGCTGTGTCATGAGTTCTCACCTCTGATGACATGCTGCCTCCTTGTGAACCCTGCTGCAACCCCCCCACCCCCACACACACACACATACACACACACTTTGGCTGACACCGCTGCCGTTTAACCCACAGCGACTGAAGGACAGGAGTGTAGAGAGCACAGCCACCGCGGCTGGGAAGTCTGAGCACGCTCTTTATTTTGTAAGCGGCAACTAAAGTTGTCTGTCGCGGCTCATTTGCCACATCCTGATTCAAAGTCACATTCTAGCTTTTTTGTGTGGAAACAATGTCTTGTTGAGCAAAGAGTATCTTTATTTTATCTTAAAACACATGGAGGGGATATTTAGTTTTCCTTTTTGCGTGTGAGGCAGCTTTTCTGCAAAGTCAGACAGTATTTTGCAAGAGTTGAAGTGGGCCTCCAAAGCCATTAAGTCATTAAGGGGCCCTCAATAACCGTAAAAGGCCACAGGTTAGAGAGTCCGCCGTATGCCGAAGAGGCACTCTTTATCCACTTTGTTTGTGCAAAGACACGATCAGATTATGCTTTGAATAAAATAAACCCAATCACATATTTGGTGCTTTTCAGCACGGTGGAAATATTAGGTTTGAATTTGAAGAAAAACACAAAGTAAATGAAAACGGTAATGTAATACAGAGAAGTTTATTTGATCAAAGCCCATGCTTGGCTGGCGTTGGGCGCGCTATCATTCCTACCAACGGGTATGCCAAGGGGCAGGGGTCTGGAGCTGCTCGCTGGGTTTGTCAGCTACTGTGGCGATCGCTGTGATAATCATCAGAGCGGCACAGTGTGGCGGAGCAGCTTATCGGCACCGGGACCGAAAGAACAGAGCACAGTGGGGGGAACACGAACTAATTGGGAACCCACAACAGCCAGCAGGTCATGACTTTGCAATTAATTTATAGTTCTCCCAAGCTGAATAAATGAACATCGAGTTCAACAACGATTTCCATCTTTTACTCTCGTGGCACTTATCTCCCAGCTATAGATTAGTTAATGCCCCCCCTTCAGCCAGGACAAAAGAAAAGAGGTCAATCGCACCTGGAGGCTGCTTTGCACCTGATAACTGTTTCTTTCAGTGTTCCTGTGTTTCCTGAAACATGGGGAGAGAGGAAAAGAAAAGAAAAGCGTACACCTTTTAATTACGCCCAGGCTTGCAGATCTACTTTGCACAGATTTCCTCCCGCCAAGAGGCCTTTTGGCGCTCCGCAAGGATTAAAAACCCCAAACTCTCCATCACGCGCGGATCTAATTAGCTGGCGGATGTACGCGGGGGGTCCGCGGCTCCGCTGCTGGGACCGTGTGGCCTTTTGTTAATGTTGTTTTGCGTTGCCCACCTCCTCCCGTCTGTTTGCTGCTGCCGTTTACCTCCAAGACGGTACACGATAGCAGAGTTAAAGACAATAATTAAAAAAAGAAGGATGCAGCAGATCGGTGAGAGACTGTCATACAAAGTAGGCTTACATTTATAGTCTAAGGAAGACAGATTGTTAGTTTGTTGCTTCTGTCATTGGGAGACTGGGCTTCTGTTTGTTTGTAACATTAATAGCAATAACCATTTGCAATCTTCTGTTGTTTTTTATATCTCCCTGCACTATTTCAGTCTCAGCAGGCGGCCCCTTATCTTGCTGGGTTTAGGCCTCTTTCCAGGGCCATCTGAGCTAGCAGCAAGCGCTCATTTGACTGGCTCTTGCCAAGGTCTCTCAGCTTCTAGACGATTTCCTGATTTCATAATATTTGCCGGATTATGTGTACACACAAAGCCCGCCTGCAGTAATCTCTTCTCATATATGTCGTGGATGATAAGAATGTAGGCTGCGTTTCCCCACATTTCTCCTCCAAGGAAACACCTTTCCGTTTCTCTCTTTTTCTGGCGTCCATTCGGCGCGGCGTTTCGCATTCCCCCTCGCCATGTTTTGCGCCTCATCTCAATCTCCCACCTTCCTCCTCCTACTCCCAAGCTTACTCACCCTAACATGCACACACTCTTTTTTTTCTTATTTTTTTGTTCTTCTCCTCTTTTCACTTAAATGTTACCTCCCAGGCTTCATATTCCATGACACTCTGTCTGTTTGCATCACTCTGATCCGACACCCCCGTCGTTCTCTGAGGACGCTGTGTTGTCAGACCGCATACCTGTGGAGGAATTCTGCCAATAGCCCTCTCCGTCAAGCCAGTCAGGCAACAAGACGGTCATCACACAAACCCTGTGGATATCAGATTATATTATGGCCAAGTGGACAAAATGAATCACGCTTGTTATTTGGATAAGAGTTCAACAACGACCAGCCGGACATGGCCGAATATAACCAGAGCAGGTGTCTGGCATCTGGTCTTCTCCACGCCGCGACCCCAACTTCATGTATACTTCCTCTTGCTCTCTTTCTGCCTGTCCCTCACCCTCCTAGAGGACAGCACACTTTCACTTAAAGAGGACGACATAATGAGCCTATGAATAGCATATTTGCCGCCATTTAAGACTCTATCCCCCCCTTTCCTCTTTCCATGCCTCCCTGTGCTATTTTTTTAATAATTTACAATACTATACAGTGAAAACTTCTTTCTGCTCGATAGGATGCAGTGTGACGCACATGGGAAGCTTCGGGCAGTGAGATCAAGTAAGACCTAATGCTCATCCGAGGGGAACTGTGCATAACACATGCATACTGTAGAGCGCTTACTGTAGAGCGGCGGCTATTTGATTGGACACACATACGCGAGGCGGCAGGAGCTCAGGAGGTTAGAGATGCTGGCTGGTGCTGGGAAAGGGTGCCAGTTTTATCTCCAGTTGGGTGAAACGGAACTGGGGGGAGGGGGAGAAACACTCTCCTCTGTGCGCAAGGTGCCCTTGAATGAAGCACTTAGTCCACCATTGCTACTCAGTGGCCGACAGTGGAAGACTGTAGTCGGACTCAGCAGCTTCCAGCTGTGAATGCGTCAGATTGTATGACTGTTAAAAACGAGGCACTGATGGGAAAAAAAATGAGAAAAATATGCAGGGTCAGCCGATCCCCATTTTCCAGATTCCTACACCCTCTTTTTTTTAACATTATATTGAATGGGTCTAAAAATAGCCAGCGGACAAACAAGAAGGCAGCTCAATCAGAAAGCCTCGTCACTCGAGCCAATCCAGTTGAATGGCGTGTAATGCCGATTATTACGGCAGACACATGAAAGTCATTTGATGTGGCCGTGTGAACACTGGCACATTCAGCCTTATCAGACCACCGTCTCCGGGTTCAGCGACCTGCTTTGTCACTCAGACGCGGTTCTGCATACACACTCCAGATGACTGCACCGTTTATGGAAAAAAATAACAATTTGAGTGGCTGCAAATCAAAGAAGCGAGGACATAACATCCTTCGATTAATCGTGAGGGTGGAAAACAGCACGTTGTCATGTTAAAATTAACGAGGTTCCAGCAAAGCCGAGTCTAAAATACTCCTTTTGTTTGATAAGATCTCCTAATTATGCAGGAAAAATGTCAGAATTCAGGGAACAAGTAAAAGGTCTGTCAAGAAATGAAAACAGAATGTATGAATGGCAAAAGACAGTTTTGTTGTTTTGGGATACGGAAAAAGAGTCCGACCATTAAATCTGAACTCCCTAAAACACTCGCGGAGACACACATTTGTTCCTTCAGTCTGCACAAGACAAGATTCATCCTGAATTTCCGCCGAAACCTTCTGTGAACGTTTGTGTTACGCAACAACTCGAGAAATGTTTTTCTGTGAGATTCAACGCGGAGCCGACTGAAGCAAAGTATCACTGCTGACGCTGATGAGAGAGGGACTCTTTAATGGGTCCACAGAAAGTAAAGTACAGGATATTACTCCAGGCGGTAGACGCTCGAGCAATCTTGAAGAAATAATCTGCCCTCTGCTTTGTTATCTTCAAAGATAAAGCCACACTGTTTACCTGGAATACGATTGAATGTTTTTATTGGCCTTTCAATATGAAATAAACTGAATACTAAGGCAGTTAACAAATGAATGATAAGACTGGTTGCTCGTTTTTAGTTAATCTGATGAGATCTTTTAGATTTGATTAAAATTAAATTAAAATACCTCAGCAGTTCTCAGCTCTATGGAGCTTTACAGCGACTTTTTAACTTTTATGTCCTGCAACTTCACTTTTTGGTTTCACTCTTGCCGCCCTCGTCGGCGTCATTTCCAGCTGTTTTACTGATAAATCACCTGAACACTATACCTGAGTAGAGACGGGCAAAGTTAGCGACTACTTGGTGAACTCAGTGGAGCTTCCAGCTGCTGAGATTTATATTTCCCTCGGGAGCTAAGAGCGCATATTGGATAACAGTCATGTCGACACAAATGAAAGCTAATGTATTTTAACTGGATGTGCATAGAGGCAATTGTGTGCTAACAGCCAATCGTATCATTGACTGCTTGTTTGAGAAAACAGCCGCTCATCCATGTAATTCAGTCTAATCACCAATGAATATTTCCCGTTATTAGATCTCTATTATGCAGCCCGAGACCAATTTAGTCTTTCTTTGTCTCTGTTTTCCATCATTTACGATCACTTAACTGAATATCCATTTTACGTAACTGCCTCTTTTTTTCTTCCTTTATTTAAAACCTCGGAAATCCCTTTGAGGGAGAACCCTCCTTCTCAAAGGGCACATACAATAAAAACAGATGCAATTACGATTAAACGTCAATAACAGAATGCGTGGCTGTATCGATTAATCAAAAGATTAAAAGCAATGACATTAAGATCAAAAAGATTAGCAATTCAACTTTGGAATTGTCTCAGCGGTGTAAATGAGATCAACTTAAAGTTTTGTTGAAGCATATTCCAAGGATCTGGGACACAGTAACAAAAAGCAGATCTTCCTCACTGTGTGAGTGGATAGCTCTACTCCATTCCAAGATAGTGGGGTTGAGAGCTTATGATAGCTTCATAAATAAATCAAAACACATGCTGATCCCTCCTAACTGAAAGAGCCGGAAAGCCAGATATTTTTCCCGTATCGTAGGCAATGGCGTGTCCCACAACTATCTCCAGTGGAACAATACAGAAAAGAAACTGGTTCAATCATTTATTTTCCTCAAAAATAATGTAAAGCAAGATTTATTTCTGAAAAGAAAGCTACATTTTATTGTCAATCTCAGCTTTGACCACGTGTCACAAAGGACTTTTTTAAAGTGTTCTTTTCATCGACCCAAATGCAGAGATATTTATAATGTTGCACTCTCTCTATTGACCTATAAGTCCCGCCCCCTTTTGCTCTGTGTGCCAATAACAGTTGACCGAGCACAACCTTGGCACATATTACAATTCTTGAATTATCGTTACCCAGAAAAGATTGTTCCTTTCTTTATATATCTACTGTTGGGACTTGGGACCATGTGGTTGGAACAAAGAGAGAGAGAGAGAGAGAGAGAGAGAGAGGCCTGGATGTAATTTCCAAAGCCTAGAATGTGAACTTGCAATAATAATCAATAATACAATTTTCACACTTGGTAATAACCAAACCAACTTCTGCCAGATCCCAGCACGGTGTGTTTTTTGGTGTTATTTGGTGTTATTTGTGTTTCCCTTCCTCATCTCTTCCCGTCTGCTTCTTAAAGTTATGTTGCATGACGCCCAGAAATCTAATACACAGCGTGGCACTCGAGGACTTAACAGACCTGACGTTGCACATTTCTTATTGTCACACTTCGTGTTATTAACAGAGCGAATTTCCGGACTGCCATAGTCATTAAAAAACAACATCCATTTTGTCTTTGCACAGTTTAGGACCAGTTTCACATTATGGAGGTGTTTGCGAAAAAGGTTAAATGGTAGATGTAGATTTAGAGTGGCGGCATGAAGAGAATCTGAACAGGCACAGAGGACTGCATAAAAACAGACACTATGCAATACATAGTACAATAGAGGTATAATTGTGTATATAAATAGTCGATAGGACCATTGTAAATGCTTGCGTCGTTAAGGGCTCTTATTGTAGATGCACGAGTGTCGGTGACGCCTACATTTTGTATTCTACATGCAGAGATATGAGAGAGAATCCATCCATCTATCCATTAGCTGTAACCACTTATCCTATTCAGGGTGGTGGGGGAGGCTGGAGCAGGTCCCAGCTGACTCAGGGCGAAGGCAGAGTTCACCCTGGACCGGTCGCCAGGCTGTCGCAGGGCTAATAGAGAACAGTGGTGGTTAAATAGCTTTTCAAAAGTCTTTATCGGACGATACAAGTCAGATTTAGCAGTACAGAAGTGTGCACTAATTCTCAAGAGGCAGATTATCACACATTCTTCGTGGTCAGTCACATTAGTCGAGTCCGACGCGTCCCCCTAATGAGCAACAGCTTAGTGTGTGAGATTTCCTCATCACAGTATGCTTTCCTTTAATGACACATAAACATGCTCTTCGTGATTATTGTCTAAAGGAGTGTCTTTTGTCACACTTTCAGAAATCGCTTGGGTTCAGTCTAGCGTTCTTTGGGCGCCGTCCAATAGCAATAGGAAATTATGCAGGAGGAAGTAAGATGTTTTTGCTGCTCTGTGCTCATTGACCTCGTCTGAGCCCAAGTAGCTCTGATAATAAGTGAATTAACTCATGTGGCTCGTCGTGTTATGAAGAAATCGTCTGATATATTTTATGGGAAATATTGCGCTGCGATAAAACTGAATATGCGAGTAGATGTGGAGGATACCGTCGCGGGTCGGGGACATTTATTAACACAATCTTTGCTGACTTTGCTGCAACAGTCGACCGTATATCTTATTAAAATCAAATTTCAACGAGAAGCGCTGAGTGTGATTCAACGCCAGAGTCGACATTTCTGTTTTGTTGGGGTTGCTATTAACTGACTTTAGTGGAAGTAGATAAGGCAAGTGGTGGGGAAGTTAAGTGGTCACATCTAAGAAGTCAGTTCCTGTATATCACATGTAAAGTGACAGCACTACACACTTTGTTCCCTCCTCTCTTTATGAGTATGTATTAATAAGGAATGACATTTAGTGGTTATTTCACTTATGGAGATGCATCGTAGGATCGTCCTCCACATCTGAGCTCTCATGAGAGGATGGGAGGATGTGTTGATAGCGCAGCACAATGAGAGCGAGTTAAGGATGAGGTCATTGAGGTCACACGTCATCTGGTTCCTGAAGATGAATAAACTCCTCTATCAAGGTGTGTTCATCATCAAAATGATTTGAGGGTGTATTCAGGGGTTTTATCTTTACACAGAGCAACATTATAATGTAATCCAATTAGTCTCATATTGACAAAGTCACATTTACTTATTTTAAAGTTCTGTTTAGTCCACTGACTTGGTCTCTATCTTGCTAGAATCTCGACTTTATTCATCAATCAGTTGTTTCTTCTGCTGGGGCTAAAATACTGTGCATCTGTGTTGGTCCAGTTACAGTAACCGTGTCACATTACACAGTCATAGTTCGCATCAAAAATCTTCCTTTACGTAGCTATAATGTTGGGAGACTTTAGCCACGGCAGAACAGGATATACACTCACCTAAAGGATTATTAGGAACACCATACTAATACTGTGTTTGACCCCCTGTCGCCTTCAGAACTGCCTTAATTCTACGTGGCATTTATTCAACAAGGTGCTGAAAGCATTCTTTAGAAATGTTGGCCCATATTGATAGGATAGCATCTTGCAGTTGATGGAGATTTGTGGGATGCACATCCAGGGCATGAAGCTCCCGTTCCACCACATCCCAAAGATGCTCTATTGGGTTGAGATCTGGTGACTGTGGGGGCCATTTTAGTACAGTGAACTCATCGTCATGTTCAAGAAACCAATTAGAAATGATTGGAGCTTTGTGACATGGTGCATTATCCTGCTGGAAGTAGCCATCAGAGGATGGGTACATGGTGGCCATAAAGGGATGGACATGGTCAGAAACAATGCTCAGGTAGGCCGTGGCATTTAAACGATGCCCAATTGGCACTAAGGGGCCTAAAGTGTGACAAGAAAACATCCCCCACACCATTACACCACCACCACCAGCCTGCACAGTGGTAACAAGGCATGATGGATCCATGTTCTCATTCTGTTTACGCCAAATTCTGACTCTACCATCTGAATGTCTCAACAGAAATCGAGACTCATCAGACCAGGCAACATTTTTCCAGTCTTCAACTGTCCAATTTCGGTGAGCTCTTGCAAATTGTAGCCTCTTTTTCCTATTTGTAGTGGAGATGAGTGGTACCCGGTGGGGTCTTCTGCTGTTGTAGCCCATCCGCCTCAAGGTTGTGCGTGTTGTGGCTTCACAAATGCTTTGCTGCATACCTCGGTTGTAACGAGTGGTTATTTCAGTCAAAGTTGCTCTTCTATCAGCTCGAATCAGTCGGCCCATTCTCCTCTGACCTCTAGCATCAACAAGGCATTTTCGCCCACAGGACTGCCGCATACTGGATGTTTTTCCCTTTTCACACCATTCTTTGTAAACCCTAGAAATGGTTGTGCGTGAAAATCCCAGTAACTGAGCAGATTGTGAAATACTCGACCGGCCCGTCTGGCACCAACAACCATGCCACGCTCAAAATTGCTTAAATCACCTTTTTTTCCCATTCTGACATTCAGTTTGGAGTTCAGGAGATTGTCTTGACCAGGACCACACCCCTAAATGCTTTGAAGCAACTGCCATGTGATTGGTTGATTTAGATAATTGCATTAATGAGAAATTGAACAGGTGTTCCTAATAATCCTTTAGGTGAGTGTATATATAGTAGATATACCAGCCCTTCACGTACATTTTACCCATCTGACAACAGAAAAAAAGGTTTTTCAGGTTTTCTGAAGAACACCACTTTAATATACTATATGCATTCCATTAAAAATAGATTAGTGCTGTTGATAATGGTGAAATGGGATGTTGGAGCACGTGGGTGGTGCAAAGAAACCCCACCGTAGGGAAAAGAAGACAAATTACAGTGGTTCAAGTGTATCAAACGGAGTCATAAGATGAGATGAAGAACCCTGATTTATCCAGAAGGACATGGCTCGGCTGCAAGTTCGATACAAAGGTTGAACAGTGGAAATATAAAGAGTGTCTGTGAACACCCTCCCGAGGCCAATTTTGTCCATTTTTTTTATGTTGTTTTCAAATGAAATAAAACTAATTAAACGGAAGCAGACTTTTTTATATAAATCCATGATTTGTGACGAGGACCACAGCAAGTGAGAATCAGTAATTCCGGTTTCGGATGTAACGTAACCATGGCTAACAAACCACAAGATCATCCTATTAGGACTGGAACAGTGAGAGATGTGTGAGCCAAGCTGTTAAGTTATAAAACAAAAAAATGGGTCAAAAAAATGATTATATGTGAGGATTTTTGTGAGGATTTTTGTTGCATCAAATGGTTACATCAGAAGGATGTTGGCCCCGTGACCTGTTGTGGAGAGATGCATGGTTGGCCTTCAGGGGTTCTTCATGGGGCCTTCAGGGGGCCTTCAGGAGGCCTTCAGGGGGCCTTCAGGGGGCCTCTTAGGGAGACGGCGATGATTTTGCCTGAAGATGTGAACATTCCCTCTGCTGAGGGTGCAAAAAGGGTTTTGGAGAGTTGTGCGTCAAATTGTGGTGAAAGCCGAACACGAGAATCTGTCCTCCCCTTCTTTTGTAATTCAATAAGGTGTCAGCGCGGCGGCAGCAGATGCTGTCAATTATTCTGTGCAGAGGCTTAAATACAGTATCAGATCCAAAATGGGTAATTGATCATTCATTCATCACCTGTGTCCATTAATCCCACATGAGCTAAATCATCCTGTCAAGAGTCCAAATTACTGCCTGTAATTGTAGGACAGGTTAGTGTATTGTGTGTGTGCGCGCATGTGTGTGTGTGTGTGTGTGTGTGTGTGTGGATCAATTTGATATTCAGACTGAGGACATTTTTGCAAAATGAGGTCATTTTGACCGAGTCTCACTTCTTTCACAGCTGAGGTTAGACTAATATGATCAGAATAGTAAGTGGATTCAGGTCAACTTTAGGTGAAGGGTTGAGGTTAGACATGTAGGGTGAAGGATTACGGGCTAAAGAATAAACAGTCAGGGGTGTGTGTGTGTGTGTGTGTGTGTGTGTGTGTGTGTGTGTGTGTTTCTGATTGTTCCCAAAAATATGTGTATTTATATCAAAAGGGAAACAATAAAGATTGCTGTTTTTTTGGACGATATTAAGTTTGTTAGTTTATTGTGTTTTATAGGACAATACCAAAAGCCTAAACAAAACTTTGTTTTTTTTAAATCTTGTAAGTCTTGGTCGTGAATGTATTTTGTGAGTCTGAAAATGCGAATTATGTCACGCAGTAGTTATAAATAAATTGTGTTGTAATAATTACTACATTAATGGATTTCTTTGGCCACTTAACTTGCCATTTACACGGAGCAACAGCAGAAGTAGTTTGGAGTCATGTTTCTGGTCACCTGGCAAAGAAGTTTCAATATTATTCCCAGTGCATATATGGTTCTGTTTTGGGACCTCACCGCCCCTGAGGAAGATATCTGGCTGCTAAGTGCTCAACTACATTCACCAATTAGTCCTTACCTTGGTCTGTCTGCCGGTGGCTATTGGGCATGAAGCACATAGAGTGGTTTGATGTGAGGAGTGAGACTGAACCAAAACAATGAGCTAAAAGATGCTAAAACACTCTGTAGAGCTATGAGCGACCCCTTTCACACAACACATAGTCAGCTGATCCATTGGTAATATAAAAATATTGATTTTGGCAGTTCATCAAGCGAAAAGGCAAAACATTCTGTGATTCCAGCTTCTCAAATAAAAGGATTTGTTGCTTTTGTATTTTCTTTATATTGTTACAAATGCAATAACTTCGGACTGCTGGTCCGATAAAACAAGTGTTTCGAAGAGAACTTCTCTTCCGAATATTTTCTTGCTTTATTGAAAGATATATTATTTTTTTAATGAAAATATGGTTTGGTTTCCGCCCTCCTTACGCACATGTTACATAATTTGTTTTGCTTATTCCCCCACCCCCAAATCCTTCAGCTTTAGCTCCCCAACAACAAAAGGAATGAACAAAAACTCATCGGGGTCCATTTGTTCCATGCCTGAAGATTTTAATAAAAAAAAATATATTATGCCTCCTCATATTACTGGTATTGTTTGGGACCACGAGCTCATTGTTTCAGACTACGACCTCTATTTGTGAGCAGTCACGCACTGGAAGGGAGACGGTTGTATGACGAGTGCGGCTCACGCACGCACGCTCTATGTTAAAGTGAACTTTTGATCTCGTCATCATAATTACGATGGGAATCGCTGCACAGGAAGCGATGCGAGGTTGAGACACACATGAATGTCGAAAATGCCAGTGACGAAAAAAAATTATCAAAAAGATAGCGGGTTCTTAATATGGGGATTAGTGAGAATATGGCATTCTGACTGCTCTGTATGTGACTTTGAAGCAGAGCTGTTACATGCAGCAAATAGGAAATTAGAGACTTATGCTCAGAGTGACACTCAGGGGGAAAAAAATGGTAAGATAAGACGTTAACCACAGCAATAGAATAAGGCTCATCTGTTCTAAGCCTTCAAATGTATAGTATGTAAGTCTGAAAGCGCATTCAAAAGATGACATTCAAAAAATGCAGAAAGAATTCCAACTATGGTTGTAGGAGATTACATTGAGCTCTTTCAGGTCAATTGGGGTCGGATAGGATGATGGAAATAACTGCTGCACAAACCAATCATATATAATAAAGCTCAACAGATGCTAAAGCTCTGGTATGACCTCAATTTTCTATGGGAACAGCAACAATATATCAAAATACACAAAGGATTGTTTGCTTTAGGACACTTGCGTAACTCATTACGTTACATATTCATCACCTAAAACTTCATACAATACTTTCTCTTGCATATTATTCTGACAAACGGCACAATAAATATGTACCGTGGATGTTAGTGCAGCTCCTTCCATGCTCACCAGCATAGCGGTTTACGTGGGCAGTGTCAGGTTTACAGAGACTTCCCTGCTACGCTTAATTACATGCTGACAAAATGTCAGTGAAAAAATGCACAGTTATATAAACAGGAGCAAAGAATGAGAAATTGTTCAAAACTGGAATGCTTCATCTGGAAAAAGTTTTCTGCAGACTAAGCAGGGCAACTGTTGCAGTCACCTCCTCCTCCTCATCTATAGAAACAAGATTGAAGTGTTATTGTTCTACTTGCCTCGATTAAAGGACATCTTTGTGTTAGTAGTTTTAATGATGTGTTATAAGGTTATAATTACCTGAATTTTCAAATCACAACTCCAAATTATTCACTCACGCTGAAGAACTTCTACCTGCGTGTGTGTGTGTGTGTGTGTGGCTGTGACATTGCTCTCAACATTACTCAACATCCAGCAGACGACTTAAGCAACATTAAAATTAATTTAGAGTCATGTTTGTGTCCACCTGGTGGACGTAAATCTAATATATTTAAACTCAGTTTTGGTCTCCACCAACTGGAAATATTGAGCTCCAGAGCTGCTCAATATTCTTCTACTTTTACCAGCTAGTCACTAACTTTGTCTATTTGGTGCTTAGTAAATGGCGTATAGTAAACATGTGACTGCTGCTGGACACAAGATGAGAACAGTTTGACAGAAACCAAAACAATTGGCTGAAAGACGCTAAAACGCTCCGTATAGAGGGAAACTATAAATTGGGTCGATCATCCTCTGTGCGTCTGTCACTGCCAGCGACACCTTGTAAAATATATTGAGTCGCAGCAGCTTTGAAGTACGAAAAACATCATCACACATCATCTCCCGTGCCATATATAGAAACATGGAAGCCATCCAAGCTGCGGCGACAGATGGCTCTGAGGTGCTGGTGAAAACGCTGAAATTATGGTTTCTAATATCAGGTTGCAAGTATTTCACCCAAAACAAGATTCTGAAAATTGTACAGCAGCTGTTGAGAGAAAGTGGAGCAAACAGCAAACAGCGCACCCCCCCACACACACACACACACACAGCATCAGCTGTGCCGTGTGATAAGCTGAACTTCCACCGTGTATGAATGAGCCGCTGCAAATAACTTGAATTCCAGGCAAAATGTGAACTATCGTAGAATCTTAAACTGTATTTAAATCACATTTTATGGCGATATAGTGTGTACCATTACACTAATATACAACATGTAAGGTGATATACATTTCAGTCACACTATATCAGCCCCATACGGATGCTGTTTTTATAGATGAATGTTCATTTTGTTAACACCTGACAGGAAAGAGGATTTATTTTTCACATTACCATGTGATGCAGAAGTTGGATTTAAAGAAAATGGAAATCATCATCATCATCATCACTTCACAGCTACTGGTTTTTATTTATTGTTTCTGTGAGCAATAGAGTAAAACACATGTCCTGTATTTAAATAGAAACGAGCTAAAACCATTCAAATCGACCCTACATGTATCTGCATGTTTCATGTTTCAATCTTTCACAAACTTCCAGGCTTTTACTGTATCTTAGTTTGGATTTTCATTGTACAAGAACCTCAATAACCTTGACGCATGATGAGTGTGCTCATTTCATGAGTGGCGGTAACTCCTTATTAAATATTTGGTTTCCAGGGACCTAAATGACATAAATGGGATCAATCCAATCTTCTGACAGGATCAAGCTGCTTAGCAATTGGAAATTTGAATCCAAGCCCCCCTGTAATTGGTTGCTACGGGTTTATGTGTATGTGTGCGTGTGTGTGTGTGTGTGTGTGTGTGTGAGACTTGGTGAAATGCAGTTGAAGGTTACTTTATTGTCTCCCATTGGATAAAATTGTCTTGACGAAAGAAGAATTGCTGTATGGAGTCCAGTCATAACAATAAAACACACTGCATATGAACACGTGCAAACATCAGCCTGAGATAAAAAACAACAATCCAATTAATCACGAACCATCCAATCTGCTCAAGGCTACAGAAATCCAAAGCATACATCTCAAAGCATAAAAACTTTACTCCAGTGTTTTCCCAAACTTTTTTTTCTGGGGACACGCTATCTTAAAAATGACAGACCATCGCGACCCAGTTCACAAAATGTCTGATGAATCACATATTTGTTTTATGCAATGTGTTATAGAATTGATCTACACAAGCAACTGTGTTAATAAAAAGATATACATGAGCAACTGTGGGTTTCAATGTCTCGCTCAAGGACATGTGAGACACGCAGAGCTGGGAATCGAATCGCTAACCTTGTGATTAAAAGACGACTTTCTCTTCTCGCTAAGCTGCGGCGGCCCCCTAACGTGTTCAGTTGAACACAATTTCTTCAATTTTGCGCAGATTATAAAGCAAATGATGCTTATCACACCATTTAACAAGCCTGTTTCTTTCAGCCTCATAGCTGATATTGAATGTTAATGCTGCTGTTGGAGTTGCTTATGAGTGAACTGAGGACAGCAGTGTCATCTGAGACGTTCACTAGAAACTAATGAGGTAGGGACACAGTCATTTGTATACGGAGTATTTTAATCACGATGCCAATTCCTGGGCTTTGGGCATCGTCCAATACTGAGAACCGATCCCATACCAGTGGTTAATAATAAGTTGTGTGGACTTGGATCATTTTTCAACATGTAAGACAATATCAGGTGTGAACATTGCTTTCCTAACGTTGCAAAATAAAATACATAGATGTAAAGGTACTGAATTGTCATTTAGTTAAATAATGTCATGGTATTTGACGTTTTGTACATAAGCATCTGGTGGCTTGTACGCCTCTAATTTCTCGCTGGTGTAGTGTTACACGCTAGGTTTTGCCACAAAATACATGTATATACATGGCCACTAAATATTGGGCCACTTGCTAAAGTATTCTACCCACTCACTAATGGGGCGCAGATCTTTAAAGTCTGTTTTTTTAGGTTGCATTCACGATCTTTGCTGTTTAATGCCCTGGCATTAACAAGCTTTAGCACTATACTGTACTTCCATTGCCAAATTGCGAGTGCACACTTTCATACGTCATCATTAATTATACATTGTGAAAAGGGTCTACATCAGAGAGTTTCACTTGTTGTGGCCTGTTTGACCAAAGAAAATACCACTTAAAACTCAAAATATATGGATGAATAGGGTTAAAAACAGAACTAATGCAGACTGGCATATGCATCAGATCTTTATAAGTGCTTCAAGGCATGGTGCACTATGGTGGAGATACAAATTCCACATACAAATTGGTACTCATCAAGGAATGGTTGCACCTCCCTACGTAGTCATGATCCCCTCCAAGGAACCTATGGCCTGTGTAATGATAATTTTCCTGAGGACAAGGCTTTCTGAGAAATGGCATTGGAATGGATTTGTTTCTATAACTCTGTGTCAGCTGCGCAGCATTGGGTGTGCCCAGATGCCCCTCTGCCATCTAAATCTTGAGCTGGCACGCCCAGCGTAATCATAAAAAATGTATGAGTAGCAGAGCTTTCCATAAGTACTGGATGGTGGCCAAACAGCCAACTACTCATTTAAGTCCAGCCAGCTACTTTATGCTGTAAATGATTTATTCTAATAAAATAGTTTTGATTGAAGAGTCACATTTTGCTGCGTGTGTGTGTGTGTGACCCGGTGATATACCCCGCACAACGCCCAGAGTAAACTGGAGCCAGAGACTGCGTACCAAACATACATTTTATTGACAAATTGAAAATACCTAAATCAAAAGTGCACAAACAAGAAAGTAAATCATGTGGGACTAAAACTGCACTGTCAGGGAGGTCAGTGTAGAGCTAAATAAAAACAGTAAATAGTCACACCAACCAAATAAAATGTACTTATTCACAGCAAACACAATAAGTAACCCAATAGTAAAATGCCCATGCACAATATATGGCTGCTCTATCACTGTGTGCCTCCCTTCAGCACAGCACAAAACCTCACAAGCTAAAATCACACATAAACACTTTAAAAAGGACATGCAAATGTAAAAAGCCTGGGAAAAGCAGTGGTCATTCCTTCAAGGACTCTTTAAAAACAAAAGAAACAAAAGATTATATCACATTGTTAAAATCATGCTTTTAGAACCTGCATCAAAAGGAAGGAGAGCTCACCAAATTAGTCCCCCTCTCAGGTGTGTGTCGCTAGGAAGAAGGGCCCAGGTGAGCTTCCTACCCTTTTTTTAAGGCTCTGCCCCTTTGCCTGTATGTGTGTATGTGTGTGTATCTTACGACCACCAGCCTCCGCTTCTAAACAATACAAGCACGATAATGATAAATCAAATGTGCCTTTCAGTATCAGTCCTGCCCCAAAATGCTTTTTGAGTGTGTGTGTGTGTGTGTGTGTGTGTGTGTGTTTGCTCACTTAGTTGAGAGGTTGTGTTCACCAAAAGCCAGAAAGACATTTATTCAGTGTTTGACAAATATAACCAAAATCATTCACGACAAAACACAGTAAGAACGGCATTGATTGCACAGACAGGAGACGTCTTCAGTGACGCATTGAGATGTTTGTGTGTATCCCCAAAAAAAACCCTGCTCATAGCTTTAATGATGTTTAAAAGTAGCTGTTCCTAATACAGACGAGAAATATGGACGTCATTTCAACCTAAAGCCCTGTTTACAGGTCATTTCACATAGTTCTGTGAGAGGTTGTTTGGAATATGTGTGATTGAATGGCCCGGTTCTTAAGCCTCGACGCTCTTTGTTGTCGTCCACCTGCTAGAGTTTCAGCACAACTCTGAGCATAATGAGATGTTCCAACACCCTCCATCTGCAGAGAGTCGCTTTTGTTCAAGCGTACAGTGCACCCTCTGTCTCCGGGGTTGGATGTCTACACTCTTGCGTAACTGAACCTGGCTTTTGCTGTCTTTCTCACCAATATTCACTCTGTCATTGGGAAACGAAGCGGTGTCTTGAAATGAAGACAAATAACGAGGTTTGCATATCGTTTCTGTTGAATATGAAATCTGTCAAAGCTTACATCAGGAAAACAATGACCGTGGCAAATTCGAGGTGTGTTGCTTTATGAACCGTCACTTCAATTGTCACAATTAATGTTTTTTTTGGTTGTGTGTGGAGAGAGAGAGAGAATAAAGCAGTGGTCACCATAACACTGTACTCAACCCTATCCCTTGTGTCCTGGTTGAACTTTAAGTCTGTCTCCCCATATCTGGGTCAAGCCATCAGCCCCCTACCAGGCTCTGCACTGCTCAGGCTCTCAGACAGCACTACTCAGACTTGAATCCCCTGTGGAAAGAGGCAGAATAGAGGGGGGTTAAAAAGTGAGTAGGACAGGTGGGGTAAGAACAGCCGAAAAGAAAATGTCCATTGAGCAGATAATTTGTCTCTATTCTGTTCTAAAGAGTGTGTGTTGTGTCTTTGTCGGGATTTTCAGACAGGAAACAAACAAATTCATACAGAACCGCTCCCCTTCACTTTGTTGGTTGTGTGTTTGTAGGTTTGTATGCGTAAAGGTCAGTTTTGTAACAATGATGCTTTTAGCAAATTGGGATTTGTGACTAAAACATGCTTTCAAAGCTAAGCCGAGCTTCATAAAACACAGTACAGACTCTAGTATGCGGTTATTGTTTGGAAATAATGTCATGAAAATGGATAAAGTTGTCTAAAATAACAATTCACTGCAGCTTGTGGTACGAATAAGAATTCAGTGTTAGGCTAGATAGAAAGTATTTCTATTTAGGAAATGTTTTTATTTAAATATTTCTATGTTTCTTTACTTACCTTTCAATACAAAACTAATGATATTCATCCATGTTGGCAGCATGGTTTTGGGAAATTATTGGTCCAACACTTTGGTTCAGACTGAATTAACTCAGCTGGATTGTCATTATGTATTCATGGTCTCCAGAGGATGATACTAATGATTTGGTCATCCCCTGACTTTCCCTTTTACTCCACCAGCAGGTCAGAGTTATCACTTATTCTGTGAAATACACAAACGTCTTTTGGACGGATTGGCACAACATTCGGCATTCATGGTACCCTGATGATAAATCATTTTGCCTCTGGTGGTCGACTTTTACTAATGCCACAATTAGTTTTGACATTTGTGGTGTTGACATGCCGTGGTGTTGAAATTCAGTTGAGACGTTCATGATCCCCTCAGGATGATTGTTCGGTGATGCCCTGACCTTTTATCTAGCGCCACCATTAGGCCAAAATTCAAATGTGTCCAATACTTTAGTTTATGAAGAAATACTTATGTTGCATCGCTATTATTGTTTTTTGCATCCCAGCTGACATTGGGAAGGCAGGAAACGCCCCGGACAGGTTGCCGACACACAGAGACAGACCATTTAGAATCATTAGGTAACCTGAGCTGCATGTCTTTGGACTGGGGGAGAAAGCCGGAGAACCCAGAGAGAACCTGAATGGAGGAACCCTGCTGGAAACATGAAGTGGTTGATGGTGAACCATCATTTTAGTGTACAATAAAGAGAGTGCAACACAATGCATTGTATTTGATATGTTTAGATTACATCATCAAACAGGTGTACTAAAGCAGCAGAATTACATATTTAACAACTAAAGCAATGCATCACAGTCTCTGATTAGTGATGTGAAAACAACAACGCTTACCTTCCAGACCACTTAAATCAAATTCTGTTTGTGTTTCGTGAGTAGTCTCTTGTAAATGGGGGAAACTGTGACGCACATGAGCCCCACATCATTCACATGCCCTTGGTATGAAAGGAGTTAAAGTCACTCTGGAGACTAGCGTCAGCAAAATAACCTGCACCTGCCACATTGACAGTTTGATGGCTTGGCCTCAGCAGAATTACCTTTATTCAAACAGCACTTACTTTGAGATGGGGGGTTTCTGCTGGCATTGTCCTACTGCATGTCCTCTGTTTGTAATCTTTGATGGGGAACAGAAGACACAATATGCTACACATGTTTTTCTAGGGTCTCTCTACCTCATAACAGATGCTGTGGCTGAACCACAGAGCGTGGCTCACTGGGAGCAGCTGCAGTACTGTAAATCTCAGCAGCACCAGCAGCTACAAGAGCTGTGGCCACATGGCTCACCCTACCCACAGCTCCCCAGGGGATTTAAAGTACAGTATTCCCCATGCATTGACCTGATGTTAATCAAGATCAGTGTGATGGAAAGATCAACATGTGTACATATATGACAAAACAAGTGTTTCACACAGATATCAGAGTTGCAAATCGAGGTAATTGTCCTGCCTGGTCTGACAAACAGGTTAAGTTTTGATATCTTGTTTTGCCACTAGTTCATGACACATGAAGACTGTGTAATCAGATTGACAACATGACATTGGACAACTTGTCTAGAGGGCTTTATCTGGAAGACGTGACTGGACCTGTCAGCCTGTGTCAGGCCACAAGCTGTGGGGGCCTGGCTGACATCCAGGGTGACACCACCCGTGGTGTTTTGTCATCTCTGCTCCCTGACCAGAGAAAGTAAGTGTGGCGGACAGGTATTTTCACAACACATGATCCTCAAAATTACAGCGGTGGCTATAAGAAAGGGACCCAGCTATTTGAGATTGGGACTGCTTAGTTAGTTTTTTTTTTAAGGAACGACAACAAGGTTGGCCAGATAGGGGGTCGCCTAAATCTCTCTGGATCTGAGCTGTTGTTCACATTTCACTCAAGTTACTTCCCAGTGCTAACACCCACAGGACATAATAACACTTCCAATTATAAGAGAAGATAATTAATCTCTCTTGAAACAAAACAAAGAGAAAATACTTCTGTCACATGTAGCTGTTAGAAGGGCTGAACCCAATGTGATTTGTTTGACTGTAAAAGATTTGAAATTTTATGCCGTGATCACCCTTAAAATAAGTGGTTATATAACAGTAATTTGCGCTGCTGTTAGATTGCTGCTCTACGGCTTTGATAATGCAGACTTGGGCTTCCGTTGATGTGCGATAAGCAGGAGAGCAAACACATTTGATCGCAGGGAAAAAATTAAAGTAATAAAATAAACTTTCCAATGCACTTGAGTTAGTGGAAATGTTTAGATCACACAAGTCAGAAACAATCCCGCGCATCCACCACTGTAATCTATTGTAATCTCATCATTAGCCTGATCTGATCCATCGTTGTATGTCAGCTGTCACGCTGGTGTTTTTACTTGGGAAACGTCAATGCACAGCAACGCAACTACAACAACTATATTACAGAGAGGGTTATTCATTTTATAGAACAGCTTGGATGCAAGCAGTGGTGTTCTGAATGCAATGCAGGACTGGATTGGGGCTCGGTACAATTAATACAACTATGTTTTCACTGAGGTAAGAACACTGTTTGCTATCCACTTATTGTACATAAAGGACACATTTGTATTAATGGGGCGGCCTCGATGCAATCAAATAAAACTGATGAAAGAAATTACTGATTGATTGATTTGAACAAACAAAAAGACAGCCGTTCAAATTGAGAATTTAGGGGGGGAAAATGTATCCAAAAACCTCAATAGAAGCTTTGCATGTTCACATGAGAGTACCTAGAAGGAACCTCCTCCCTAGTGGACACACACAGGAGCACTCGCTTGGATGACGTGAGTTATTCTTCAGCATTTTCCTGACTGCCGCAGTTATTGTGATTAAAAACTTGATTCTGACATTTAAATAATCTTCAGGCTACTTGCGCCTGGCTGCTTTATGAAAAAAGCCGCGGTGCTCAATGCAATCTCGAATTATGCTGGCGGTGCTGCTTTCCACTCTGCAGTGTGTGATTGGTGCTTCCCGAGGAAAGAGGGCACTTGAGACCACTTTGTAAATCCCGTCTTTCCTCTGCCCCACCAAGGCAGGAATAAACTTCTTCTACCTAAATCCATGATGAGAGTGCTTCTCCTTTTCCCCATTGCACCAGCTGCTTTACAGTAACAGATGCCATCGACAGCGTACATGTTTTATTAATAATTTCCTGTGTTTTCTCTTGAAATAGCTTCTTTATGAGAAGTGAGCAGATTAAACCTGCCGAGAGGCTCATCATCCGCACCTGTCACTGACTCATTCATACACGTAAACGCAATATCAGTGACCCGAGGACGATAATCACTCTCTCTTTCTCTCTGTTTCCACTCTGCTCTCCTTTTACTCTCCACCTCTTTCTCTTTGGATTATTATTAATGCAGTGCAAGTAAAGCCCCAACATCACAGTTGTTTTGTGTGCATTTTGTCACATTTCTGTGCATGCCCGGGAGCTGCCACAATAATCTGTTTTCTTTCTCTTTTTTTGGATGGCATAGTGGTTGCCGGGAGATATTTTGAGTGGATTCCACAAGACCTCTCTAAATGCCCCCAACACTCAGTCACAGACAAAACACATTATATACTCTCATTCATCAAGGACTCATCTTTATTCAAGACTTTCACATTTGTTGGCACAGTTACCAATCGCTGAATCATGTATGAGCAGTCAGGAGCTCAATAATGATGAAAGGAAATCCACAATAATATTTTTTTTAGAAGGAAATAATAGGTGTAGAAAGTAAACCACTGAGGGCTATGCATTTAACAATATAAGAGTACAAAGTACTAGGTCATGATAGAAAGTGCCTCTGCTATGGTTCATTCATCCATTTTATTCTTTCTTTTACACGCTACTGTATTTATCTCTTCCATTTTATTATTGCATGATTATTATTTGAACTTTTAACTATCATACTGTGTTGTTTGTATTGTTAGCTATTTGTTTATAAGTATTGTTTTATGTCTAGACACAATTGTAAATGAATATACCTCCTCAATGGTCTTCTGAGGTTGAATAAAATATAAAAAAATTGCGTATATATTCTAAATTGAATGGGTGTGTTGATTTATTTTTACCCTCACATTTTAAACTGCTGTGTAAATTACAGTTATGCATTAAAAAAATGGCCCATCAAATGGAAAATAACTTTGTTATTTCCAGTTCGCAATGGCAAGATGCAAATATGTAGCATCAGAAATAAGAAGAAAGCCAACAATAAGCAAATCAAAGAAAAAATAAAGAAAGACAAACACAAACTTTTACCATTAACTATTCGAGCTCTGATAATCTATTTAGGTTTCTCTCCGTTTTCTTCTCCTAGCTAATCCTTTTCAAAATCTATTGGTGTCTTACATTGGGATAAGTATAGAACACAGATTTAACCGTATATCATCATCATTGTTTCACTGGCGTTGGAAGAAAATAATCAATGTCCCTCAAGTAGATAAAAAAAAATAATTTCAAAGAGTGGTTTGCTGAGTTTTTTTACAATTTAGATATCTAATTAAAAAGGGCCATCAGAGCAACACAATGACTCATACAATATTTTTTAAAGGCTTTATTGATCTCTAAATGGTCTTCTATAATGTTAAACAGAAAAGCAAGACATTAAGTTGTGTAATATTGCATGCTATAATATGGTCCATACATAAGGGAGAAAGGAAACATGACACCTGTTCATTTTTTATCTTAACCCGTCAGGTTTCCTCCAAGCAGCTTGGCCCGGCACCAAAATATGCATGGTTGGTAGGATCCATTGATCAAGGGCTCCAAAATTAATTCTACTAGCAAGAGAACAAAGTAAAAGCAAACAAACAAACAAAAATTGGAAAAAGCAAACACAACCGTTAGTGTGTTATTAGCCATTCTTCTTCTTCTTTTTTTGTACTCTTTCACTGAATTCCTCCAAACAAGCCAAAGTGTCAAAGGTGAAGTGTCCGCCTGCTGTCACACAGCGGAAAGGAGGTATAGCAGCATGATAAAAAGACACGGGTGTCATAGCCCGCTGCCTTTTCTGGCAAATGTGTTAATATCAGATTAGAAAGGCCATCTCTGCTCTTTCTGTTAATTCTTTAACGACCCTTTCAAGTTTTTGTAGTTGCAGTTTAGGAGGGTTGATGCTTTCTTCAGTCTCTTGAATTATTTTCTCTGCCTGATCAAGACTTTCTTCTAATGCCTTTATTCAATTCTCAATGGCTCGCATGCAGTTCACACATCATCCATATTTCTGTGCAGTTCTGCCTTCATGTCAACAATAGCTTTCATAATTAGCCATTCCCGGGGCTAAGATGGCTGGTTAGCCTTATCAGGCTCTTCTGTGAGCACAGTGGCTAGCTCAAAGAATGAACAGAGGGGATTTTGTAACTTCTTCGTTCTGGCACGAAAGACTCGGCTCTCCGCTAACCCTTCCCTGGCATGTGTGCCCCTCGGGCAGTTTAAGTGGCAGTAAAAGTGGAGATTAGGAAAGGATTTTGGTCAACGATCCAGCAGAGCTAAAACCAGCAACCTCTTAGCAAGTATTGTTTCTATTCTACATTTAAAGATTGATTTCTTTTGTTATATTTTCAGATGTTATGTGTCAAGTTTTTGGTACATAATATTAATATATATATATATATATATATATATATATATATATATATATATATATATATATTTACTTTATCACAGTTTTTTCAAATACAAACTGTCAAATTAAATGTCTTTCTCTCTCATTGTAATCATTGTAACATTGTAATCTGTTGCAGTTGCTTTAATCAGGAAAACCACACATTACCATGTGCAAGAGCACTGCGCTTTCCAAATGGCTTTCTTTTGATGGTTGTAGAGATTTAGGGAGAGTTTACCAGCATAAAACCAAAATATAAATATATGCTTCTTCATGTGGTTGGAACTGCCATCTCTTTATGCCACTTCTTCCATCTGGGTGTGAATATACCAAAGAAGAAAGTGCATTCCAAGGTCAGGGAAACAAACAGCTTATAGCTCAGTTTGCGGCATGGACCCAGAGACATTTAGAATTGAAATTCATGACACGAGACGAGCGTTTCACTCTTCATGTCGCGTCATTATAATTAAAATGTACATATTCCTGACAAATTGAAATGTTGTCATATTCCTGGGGTTCTTTTTCACACATTAACATACATTAATACAAAGCGTTCTGCAGTATGCTCTGCCAAGTGTTGCGTACTAAAACACCTTGCATGCTTTATCGGCACATTCTCAATGACCTCAGTCACTACCCTGAAAAGGTGTGAACTTGACTTGTGAGCGTGCTCATTTAAACGCCTGGTTCATTAGTGCATAAGGGTACATCGGGTCTAGGTTGCTCCACCTGCACGGAGCCAATTAAAATTAAATTAAATTGAATACCTACAGTATCCTTATTGTTACATTATAATCAGAATGTGTTTCTTCCGCATCATATTCACATTAAACATTCATCAGTGTAACAGCCTGCAACAGGTGGTAGACAGGTGGTGGACGTCTTCAAAGGATAGTTTGCTGGAAATAAGTTAATGAGGCAGAAAGTTTAGTTTGGTGATTGGTGAGGTTAAAATATACAGTTTGTTAAAGTAATTAGAACACAAATTTTTGCACAAGAGAATTCAGAGGCAATACATATATATATACTGAGGGAAATAAAACAACGTATGTATTAAGATTTTAGGAAAATAGACTGTAGTCCACCAATACATTAGCATTTCTGTGTAAAAATATGACACAAGACTAATATATTTAATACTTCTCCCATAACTGAACCTGGCAATGAGAGCCTCGATCAGAGAGGTCACATTGGATCCGAGGACCACTGACAGAACTACAGTTCGCTGAGGTAGCACATTTTGAATGACAACAGTAGGAGCAGACATGTCAAAAACGACATAACTCGGAGTACAAAACATGCATCTGCGACGATGAAAAATGTAACTCTTGTTGTAATCCCAAGCAGTCTGAAGGAAACAGACAGCTAACAAGGCGTCTTAACAGCATCCCTGCTGTAAAGCGTGATGGCGGCTGCCTCGTACTGCGGCTGCTCTTTTCAGCGCACAGGGACACAGGATTTGTGAGGTTGGAGGAAGAAAAGCAGCCAAATGGGAAGCTTGTGTTATGGTGACAGCTTGTGTTCCCACACGAGGGACATACTCAGTTCAGTCAAGGGAGACTACGTTTGTGAACCCAAAGTCTTTATTGAATAAACAAAGATCCGTTCTTGGTTCGGACTCCATTTGGGGTTAATGTACAACTATGGGGAATAGCCGTATAATTGGCTCGGCCAGTGTTTATGTTGTGAGATGGAAGTGAGTCGATATAAGGAGTGAAGTACCGGAGCTTATTTGATAGAAGGATGTGAATCTAGATGAGGTTGCCTCTTGGATTTCTACCTGATTTGATATTTTTTTCAAAGGCAAAATTTGTGAATAGAGAACTGCGAAGAGGACGAGATTAAGTGATTAGATCAAAGTAGTCAATGAACAAGTAAAAGCAGACGATTTATGAATAAAATAGTCCCCCCCTGACTGCACTTAGGCGAAGCTGCATATCAAATCAAAGCCCTTCCATATCACGGCAGTGGCTTCAGGACAAGACAGTGACAGTCCTGGTCTGACCCAGAAAAGGCCAGGTCTTAAATCCCTTTAGAAAATCTGTGGAAAGACCCCAGTATAGCTGCTCACAGACACTTCACTTTCAGCTTGACTGAATCGGAGAAATTGTGCTCTGAAAAAAAAAAAAATGGGACAAAATCCTACTTCAAATGCTGCAGGCTGACACAGACTCAGAGGTGTCATTACTGCCAACATTAATTAAGTATTGACTAAGGTGGTTAAAGCTAATTTGGATGTCATGCCTTTTGTCTAAAAATACAAAAGATAAAAAACATTTTGTGTGATAGTAGTCCGCCTAAAAAAAAGAATCACCATATTCCATTTTTAGAGATTATGCTGCAACACCATACATTGAGAAAAACGTTGAGCTGGCTTGAGACTGTCCAAATGCACTGTTTATCGTTTTAGCTCGCCAGCGAGTGTGTCAAAATTCATTGCGAGGGCTACAGTGGGAAAAATACTCCGACTTGCACCTAAAACGGTTGAAAATGTGGGATTGCAGAAATGGAAAAAGGGACACAGCATCAGGCCATATCTCTCCTCGAGCCAAATGAAAACTCAGAGTGATGCGTCAAACACAGAGCTAGTCACAGTGACAGAGACAGTGAGGGCGAGAGTCCAACAGCCAAAAGAGCCAGCTGCCTGTAGGCTTTTACACAAAATGACCTTGTCAAGGTCAAGGCTGTTAATACTGAGTGACTTGAGTTTAAAATCCTGGAACGGGGTTGTTGGAGTAAAGAATTGCCACGGGAGGGAGCTCGTGAAGATGACTGTTTGCATGTTGTGTCAACAACATCTTTGAACAAGAAAAATATGTTCTCATTTGGCAGAATGCATGGAGAGTCCCTCGCAGCAGCCAGCCCTTGTCTCTGCACACACACACACACACACACACACACCCCTATTTACTTGTTTTTATCACGTAGGAGGACAATAATACATATCCAACACTAAGCTGTATCAATAACCAAGCCGAACCATGACATGTAATGGTTTATCTCATGGTGTTCAGCTGGTTGTCCACAACTGGGAGTTGAGTCACATGTCCCCTCAATACCATTAATGCGGAGTAGACACTTACCCACGTTTACTCTTAACCCTAAAACTGACATTATATTGTTTTATGTTAACAATTAATCAAATGACTATTGTTAATGTGAAAGGGGTCACTCAAAGAGAACACCCGCAACTAATTATGACCAGCCTGCCACTCACTGCGCCTTGTTTCACAGCCGGCAGCTGCTTTCAGCAAAAATGATTGCTATATTTATTTATAATCCATTTAGGCTTCCAGGTAGAGTACACAGTGCATCGTGACCAATTAATTGGTTGGAAGAATTTTCTTTCGTTGACTCTCACCCTCCTATGAAGCAGTGATTTTGTGCTTCACCACACACACACACACACACAGATGTACATGTACGCACATGTAGGAAATAAAAAGAAATATCCACTGTGTATGTTTAACCCCCTTAATGGCCCCTTGCGACTCACTAAAAGTGTCCTTGCTCTCAAGGTCCTCACAAAGATAGATAAATATGAAATTGCATAAACACACATACATAGAGTAAAGCTCCCCAGTAGCCATGGGATCTTGTGTCTACAGCAGGTGTGTCTAATTCCCTATAGAGGGCAGCTGAATGAGAGATATAAACAGCACATAACTTTATTAATAGTCACATGTGATCCCTGGCAGTAGGATTGTTGGTATGTTCTACGGGAGATAACCGGCCACCGGGCCGATCAGCAGTGCGCTTCTTCTTCTCAGGTGAGACTGACAGGTCTGCCGGAGGGTTGGGGGAGTGTGTCTGATACTGACAGACCAAATGTCAGCGCAGAAATTAAATTGCTCTGCAGCGATGTAGAGATATTCGATGTGCTTAGTTCCCATCTGACATGCAGTAAATGCATCCTGTCATCGGTGACAGGACGTTTAACATCGACAACTGGATCCAGACTTGTCATTAGGCCTCATAATATGCTACTCACTACTATACATAGTGCACATTCCGCTAATATATAAGTGACAGCTGTGGAAATGTTGTGTGGCTCGATGTTAGAATCCTCCAACATCCTCATGACAGGCCAGTCGACGGTAAATAATGACAGAAGTTTGTGTAATTAGGGCCAACAAGAGACGCAAAGCAGCGAGTGCTGACTCTCACAGTGAGGCTTTCCACAGAGAGCAAAAGGATGTTTTGCTCTTTTGTCTCGTTCAAGTGCGTGTCGTGTGTTTCACTTGAAGGAGGTTGGGGGTCACATCCGCTGACTGTAACCTCTCTGTGTGCAGCAGTGTGTTCTCCAACAGGCCGCTTTTAACCCATAAGAACCCGGACCCATTTCCCCTTCAAGGAAAATTATGGGGGACATAATACAGACTAAATAGACCACGTAGAACACTGACATTTTTTTCAAAAATCTTTTGTTACATATTGGGCGTTAATGGTATTAATAATTACATAATAACATTATTTTTTGGGTTTCATTTGTTTTAATATGCTTTGGATTGAACAATATAAAATATGAAGGCTAAATATCATTGAATCAGCCAAATTAGCTGAGCAGATCATAATTAATTTTTGTATTGTGCATATGTGTCACACACTGGATTCTTCGTGACATTTTTAGGTCAAATTCACGATTTATCTGATTTGTTTTATATCAGTTTCTTCAAGAAATGTGCTCACAGCAGGTTCAATACATTAAAGGACATGTTAATTAAGCATTACAATTCTTAAATGGGTAAATCTTACCTTTAACAACGAAAAAAAAGCTTTTTACATTTAGCATTTCCTTCAGATCGGTCACAACCTGGATCCGCCATCTTGGAAAGGTTGTTATGGGAACATAAAATCACATGACCCACCAAGATGTTCAGTAAGGTCCTTTAAGTGGGTCCCCATCGGTTTGGGAACACATAATACACTCGTGTGCCCTTGATTCAATTCAGAGATATGCATTATTTGGTGACAGGGACCCCCTCCCTCGTATTCCCTTTCATTATTCACCAACATCTACGGGTGACAACTGAATGCATGTTGAAGTTCACACATTCTAAATCATTGGGGTAAACTCCCAAATATTTGGATGCATTCACACAGGAGCATACATACATAAACAATACACATTTAGATGCATTCCCTCTCAGTGTCTAGCCTTGAGGCCCTTTCCCTGTGGCTTATATAATGAAGAAGGAACAAACACAAATGGATGTCTCTAAAGGATTGTGCTGCATGTCTTTGCATATTTACAAAACCATATACTTAAACTACTGCCAGCCATTTCCAAAGGGTACCATAGATTTTTGGATTTCCAAAGGACAGTCCCTTCTGCCAGACAGCTTTTTCTTTGCTTACAAATCTGAGCTTTTCTTTTTTTTTTTTTTTTATGAGGAGCCTTGAACCTTACATTTTGATCACCACATGGAACATCGTCAATGTGATATTTACATTTGTCAAAGTTATTGCTCTGTGATAATACAATTACCACAACACTCAATTGCCCAAATTAGGAGTGTCTGGCTTGTATTACCCAAGCTTGAAATTACCCCATCAGAAAACACCCGTGTGACATTACGGCTGTTTTTTAAAATATATTCACGTTTTTCTACTATGGTCTACAACAAGCGAAATACTGCAAAACAAATTATTCGGGCATATAATTCCCAAATGTTTCTGAATGAATAATCTCTCTCTCTCTCTCTATTAATTTGAATTCTACATTTAAAACATTTTACATTTTTCTTTTTTTTTGCTAACCTGTGTCACGTTTTTGGTGCATAATATTGATGTATTAATATATGTTTAACTTTGTCACAGTTTTTCAAACACAAACTGTCAAACTAAATATCCCTCGTCTCTCCTGTGGGTGTGTGTTTTGTCTGTAGGGAACATCTTCGTGGTGAGCCTGGCAGTGGCCGATCTCGTGGTGGCCATCTACCCGTACCCTCTGGTCCTCACCTCCATCTTTCACAATGGCTGGAACCTGGGTTACGTCCACTGCCAGATCAGCGGATTCCTCATGGGCGTCAGCGTCATCGGCTCCATCTTCAACATCACCGGCATTGCCATCAACCGATACTGTTATATCTGCCACAGCCTCAAGTATGATAAACTGTACAGTGACAAAAACTCTGTGTGCTATGTGATGCTAATATGGGCGCTGACTGTGGTGGCCATCGTGCCCAACCTGTTTGTGGGCTCCCTCCAGTACGACCCACGGGTTTACTCCTGCACATTCGAGCAGTCCGCCAGCTCGGCGTACACCATCGCAGTGGTTTTCTTTCACTTCATTTTACCCATCATGATTGTCACATACTGCTACCTGCGCATTTGGATACTGGTCATACAGGTGCGAAGACGGGTCAAGCCAGACAACCGGCCCAAGCTAACGCCGCACGACGTGAGAAACTTTGTCACCATGTTCGTGGTGTTTGTGCTTTTCGCCGTTTGCTGGGCTCCGCTCAACTTCATCGGCCTGGCCGTAGCGATCAAACCAGAGGTGGTGGTTCCCCTCATCCCCGAGTGGTTATTTGTGGCCAGCTACTTCATGGCCTACTTCAACAGCTGCCTTAATGCCATTGTGTATGGTGTGCTGAACCAGAACTTCCGGCGCGAGTACAAACGCATTGTAGTGTCGGTGTGCACGGCACGGATCTTCTTCCAGGACAGCTCCAACGATGCCGGGGAGAGGGTCAAGAGCAAACCGTCGCCACTCATGACCAACAATAACCAGGTCAAGGTGGACTCTGTCTGAACCAGAACGCCAAGGAAAAACTAAGCAAACATGAACAGATATGCTGTGTGTAAAAAAAAAAAAAAAAAAAAGAGAAAAGGTGAGAAAAATACCAAATATGAATATTAAACAGCTTCTATCCTCTGAGCTTAGTCATATGGTGCTATCTTACCTCTGAAACAATCGGTAAAAACAGGGGTGCATATTATCTTTGTCTTTTATCAAGCACTCCTGTTTGACTCTGCAGTACCTGTAGTACAGTAAATATATGATGTCCGTTTTGTTTTCATGTTTACAGTGATGATATAAATGTATCATGCATTATATAAGTATTTATTTTGTATGAAATGTAATGTAGATATATGGTAAAATATATCAGGTTCCAATTAAATGAAAACATTTAATCAGGCTAATAAAAAAAAAACTACAAAAGTTGGTTGAAAAAGTTTAGAAATTTAATTAATTTTAACCTCATTTGTGACACTAATTGAGTGCAAGCAATGTGGGTTGCTGCTGTCTTATTATACCCCGCAGTACATTAAGTGGAATATATATTTGAGTCTCTCTCTCTCTTTCGCTCTATCTCTCTGCCATCTTGTTATCTCATTATAATGTATGCATGGATATGCAGGAATCGTTCTAATGCAAAATAAATCTGATATTGACGGACGATGTGCTTTAGTCCTGTGTCCAATTTTTTCCCAGATGCAAGTTTATCGCTGCCCTGTAAATGCATAACTTCATCATTTGTTATAGTTTTAACTATCTCACCTAACTGTTATCGTAACAATGTTCTCCCCGAAGCAATTGCTGAGATCTCGGTACACAGCCGCTCTAAAGAGAAGTTCAACGGAGAAAGAAACACAAACTGTGAGATGATTTTCACAGAATTATCCCTCAGTGTCCATAGAGAAAGTGCATTTGAACAATTACAGCAAGTGAATTAGATTAAAGTTGAACAAGGAAGTGAGTCTCTTAACTGTGGATGGAGGTTTTTCTTCCAATGTTATTATTACCGATAGGCATGGAAGCCCACAACTATGAAAATAAGATCCAAGTTGTAAATGTCATAACCAAATGTCCACTCAAACTAATTTAGCTTCATACAACAGTGTTTTTATTATGTATTCTAATGTGACTATACATGGGGTGGACACCATTTTTTAAGTAGAATATGGCAATAAGCAATACAATTCAACCAAACTGGCTAACATTAAATCAGCATCTCTCTAAAACACTTTCAACAAAAACTGAATATTATAACATTCATTAACCGACAATTGTATAGGATATGGTGGCTTCTAGCGCTAAGCTTGTAAATTGTAACCAACTGAAACTTCTCCCATATGTGGAAAACTACAACAGGCAAAGGAGAATGACCTTATAAAGAGCAAGTGTTCATGTTTTCTATTCTGAGCTACTGCAGAAACATGGTGGACTCTGAAGAGGAGCCGGTCCTTATGCAGATATAAACGGCTCATTCTAAGGAAATGAAAACACAATTCATATTTGAAGGTGATTATACACTAAATAAAATAAACCATTTATGCCAATAGATCCCCCTAAATGCTACACGATATAGTGCAGGGCTGTTGAATCAGAACAGTACCTACCAAGCTGGCAACTGTGTGCATTTTAATTGTCCTTTTTGTACCAAAACCACTTTGTTTCAGGACATAAATGCCTTTTAAATTATGCTGTTTGGCGGCTCTCTCAGATTAAAAATTATGCCAAGGATCAACTATGACAGCTCCTACAAATCTGCCTTAGCAATGTCATTGTATCCTAAATGAACAGAACAAATGTATGATTAAAGTTGCAAGGTGTTTTGAGGACACACCTTGGTATCAAGGTTTAGTAATTTGGAATTGTAACCAGGAGGCAAAAAATGACATTTTGTCATATGTCATATGTGCTGATAGTTCAACACTTAACTATCAGGTTCTCTCTACACACACATTTCAAAGTATATATATATATATATATATATATATATAGTTGGAAGGCATCAGTGTCCTTCTGCAGTGCATAGGAGGCAGGGCCTGTGTAGCCTACTGTACATCACTGTTGTTGTGTGTTGCATTGTGTGTGCAACCCGGTTGGTGGAACACACAGACAAAGGCATCATGCATCACAGGGGAGAACAGCTCAACTACGCATTTGAAATCCACTTGGCTTACATAACGCCCGCTGACCATCATCCTCAAGCGAAAAGCTGAAAGAGCTGAAAGAGCCAGCCGACTCCCTGCCCCCTTCTGTTTAATCCCAAGAGCTGTGTGTGGTAGGAAAGGACGGAATGGGTTGTGGATGAGCAAATGTAAAAATCCCAGGGATTTGCACTGCCCCGAGAGAGAGTTATACTGTAATCTGGGCCCAAAGATTTTTAAAGCCCAGGACGTAGAACAATAAAGAAGAAAAAAATCCAGGTGTTGCATGTCCACTCACACTGATTTAGGTCCATCTTCCATAACCAATTCAATACCAATAAAATAAAATGTGTCCTTTAGGGTGGCAAGGACATAGATCAAAGTACTAGGAGATCATATCCTTCGGAAAGCTGAACACAACAAAGCCCACACTGTCAAGTTCAAGGAAGCTCTGCAGTCTGTGAAATGTTGACAGGAAAGATCTTTATTTCTTGAAAAATGTAGTTGTATTGGACACTGGACACGTCAATACAATATTTATTCACTGGACTCTTAGCCATGTGGTACTGTTGATCTATAAACACACACACACAAACACACACACACACACACACACCAAAACATATGTTATTCATCAGCTATTCTTAACCACTGGGGAGCCTCATCTAGTGGGCCGCGGTGGAACTGCCAAATGGTTTGATTAAATTAAAGAAATTAGAAAAAGATTAGTTTTTGACATATATACTTAAAGATTCACAAAAACATATGATTATTGATTAATTTTAATGACCAGTTACGTTTGACAATCACAAAGCCAATCAAGACGCATCATTAGTTAGTCTGACTCATCTGATGTAGACTGGGTATTTATTTCAACTGGCATTCTCCTCCCCTTCCGCATCCTGGGCTTAGCGCCACCAAATTGTTGGTGGTTTAAAATGGAAGCAAACCAGAGCGTTTTATTTTTCCCCCTGTTCCAACACCATGTGCTATGTGTGTTTTGACACTGGAAGCTAACTAGCTGATGTTCCCGAGGATGCAGCGACACAAAAACAATCTTCGAAAAGACAAAATGATGTGAGAATCCTTCGGTTTCGATTAATAATGGCCAGCAGTGATTGGTAAGCAAAAATATTTATTTTGGTCATTAGGGTTGACATATTCCACGTTACATTTATTCTCCTTTTTCTCTCTCATTTATTTGGTTTTAACAATCAGCTATGTAGAGCGGGGCTTCTTAACCTTTTGTAACTTAAGGCTCACTTCTATCTGCCATATTTAGCTACATATAAGCGCTCAACAAAACAGTTGATGCGAGGTATGAGTAACCAGGACATTGTTTCCGAAGTGGCAGGTTGCTATAGAATTTTTCCAACATCATTTTCACTTCTTTAAAACACAAGCAAAATCAATTAGAGCTTCATTGACTTGAGAAGGTGGCAAACGTCTCAGCTGCACATATACACAAAAGCTGAAAGAAACATAAATGCACTCTTATTACTGCGATACAGAAGGTTACAATGCATGCTGAAGATGCCCTTTGTTTGTATGATAATAAAGATTTCAGAATGTATAGGATACAGTTGACAAAAGCTATTCAGTTTCTTTCTACATTCTAACAAAAAACAAGCATTACGCACCTTTTTTTGTATTTTTGCCACAATGGAGTTAATCGTCTTTCTATACAATACTTTTCATTCATAAACATCAGCAAACGTTGAGAGTTATCATTTACATTTAGTTTGGCTCTGAAACACGTGGCGGGTATCGTGGCAGGAGGATGTTCCCTCTTCATAACATGGCGCCTGAATCACACAGGCTTACCCATCCATCCAGTATCTTTAACCACTTATCCTGGAGCGGATCCCAGCTGACATTGGGCGAAGGCAGGGTGCAGCCTGGACAGGTCACCAGAGAAGACAACCATTCACACTAAACATTCATTGTAAATATTGTATTGTCATTGTAAATATTGTATTGTAAATAACACAAATAATGTTTGAATGTTCCCAGTTTTCTTGCATAAAATGATCTACTTCGTTTAAACCAGTCTGATCCGTTATTCTGTCATCTCAAGTTCAAAACTCTTTTGGTTTAAATCCAACCCCAAAGTATGTTTGTTTAAAGTGGCGTAGAAAAGAGGGGTGTCCAAACTTTACTTCCTTTCTTCTGGCGTACCTCAAGGATTGGTGCTTGGACCCTTTCTCTTCTCAATATACATCAACTCACTTGGTCAGATTCTCTGCTTTAATGATTTTCTTTCTTAAAACTGCTTTGCTGATGGTACCGGTGCTCAAAATTGGCCATTAATCATCAACTTCTTCTTGCCCATCGGCACTTTACACGTGCCTGTGCCCTTTTCCACTCTCCATATCAAGTCGTGAAGATTTTTAAAGAATATGATTTTACGGAGCAAACGTTTTCAGAAGAATCAAATGTTCAGAAGAATCGAATGTTCAGATGAAGGCTGTTATAAATTTATATACAGTATAAAACTCAATATTTAACTATGGCGATTCTGGTTATGTTATCTATAGTAATAATAATGGTCCAAAATGAAGGAAATTGCATAGTTTTAAGTCAATATTGCCTCGTATATTTTATTTACTGTAGATTATAGGCAAAAATCATTGCTGTGATGTGAACATGTGATTAAGGGGAGTTCAAGCACTTGTTTTTCACTTCCACTACTGGATAAAATCCAGTTCTATCCATCTCTCCCGCTGGAAGCCGCTACCGTCTTTCTCTCAAGCACCAATAAAACCAATCAGCCAAGACTGCTCGCTCCGCATACTCACTACTCTCTAATGGTTCCCTGTTGCAGCTGGTATTAAGTTAAAGTTGGTATTGTTTGCCTTTAGAATGGCCACTAACACACAGGGCAATAATAAAGATGCTCTGTTTGTTTTCCTGTCTCCAATGGCCTTGTGTTTTATCAATGATTAAAGTGGTTTGGAAGAGCACGCTCTCTCTGTTCAGCCCATGTAATCTGATTTAACGCTTATATTGAAAGATATTATAGATTCTCATTTTAGACAATATAGAAACTTGAAGTCTCACATTCATGACAATTTATTATTGCCACCTCGTGAAAAAAAAACAAGCCTTTTCTCATTTGAATGACAATATGTGTACATAATAAAGATAATATATTTTCTGTTTTCACAAGATATGCCAAAAGGAACTCTTTGTGAGGAGAAAAATATCCAATTAAAGCCCAATACACTGCGGCCTGTGGATGAGTTTAGACAGAGTAAATACCAATAAAGCCATCAGTTTTGTAATGTGCATACTACGTAACTTCCAATAACAGTCGCTCGATATACAGAACTGCAAGTCGCTCACTGTCCTACGTCACTTGCGCTGACCGAATAAAGAAAGATCCACATTTAACGTGTCAGTGGTTTGCCCAAAAATATATAGCAACATTTATTTCCTGGCAACTGGGCTAAACAATTTATTTTTGTTCCAAATAGCTCAGATGTTTTTTAAGAAAGACCTGTACCTGAGGCCTGTCTCAGTAAACCAGATTACTCATTTAAGTGGTCAATTTAACACCTGGAGGCCTCTTAAAGCTGCACCATAGACTGAAGCCAACTACTCCTTTTAATTCAGAAAGGTCTCCAATTCTTTTCATGTACCGAATACTCAAAGTATGCATAAAGCCTGTAAGAGAGTGACCTCACCCACTGGTTTCTTGACTGACGTTTTGAAGCCTCGAGTTTAGCAATTTAGCCATCGCTATCTTGGATTACGGTCGTCGCCATATTTGGAAATTGGAGGAGTAACGACCAGGCCCGGCGCCAGGCACTGATTTGCGGGGGGGCCTTACGTTGCTTTGGGGGGGCACGTGTTTTCTTTATTTTTTTTTTACAGCCTATGGTAGCATAGTAGTTCAACTTTTCACCTACAATCGAACTCCGGCACAAAAAGGTGACAGACGGTATTATTTAGAATCTCACAAGCTAATAACTAGGCCAGCTGAGCAGGTAGCCTACCCAATAGAATTAGACATGAACCGTAGGCCTAAGGCAATCAATCAACACATCAATCAAGCAACACATAAGTCCCAAAAGATATTGTATTGAAAGATCCGCAGATAGCAGATTCAGCCACAATAAGACATTTAAAAAATAGGCCTAAAAAGGTCTAAAATGATTAGGCTAACACATTCAGCAACAACAATAACGATAACAACACACTCAACAACAACAACAACAACACACTGTCCGGTGTTTGTCCGAAACAGAGCGGAGCGCAGCAGTGACGAAAAGGGCCTACCAACAGCTAGCCTACAACAGAAATGAAGAAGACATTGCTTTGCATTACATGTTTGTTTGTTTTTCCAAGAAAGAACAAACAACACACAGGCCTACAACCAATCAATCAGGTTGGCCTTTCATTTGTGGAGCATCGACTGTCTGTGATCAAAGTGATTTTGCTCCTTTTTTCAGGAGAAATGTAAAAATCTGGCAAGTATTTGTAATTATTATATGTTATAAAGGCTTAAAACACTGTGTAAAAAGTAAAAGGTTAAGAAATGTATTTGGATTTGTATCATATTTCTCTAATAAACAATTGAAAATGAACATGGGTTTAGGTGGGCCAGCAAGTGGCAGAACTCTCAGAAACTATACTAATACTATTATTTACAACCACAACATATTATTTCCAAAGAAAACACCACTCAAAAAGCAATGAAAAGCCAGTCAAACTCTTTTTTTTTACGTGTGATAAGTGACTGACAGGCTTGTCCGTCCAGGACGGGCCCAACCGAGTCCGAGGGCGGGACCGCCCCCCCAAGGCCCGCCCATAGCGCCGGGTCTGGTAACGACGCTGTATACGTCTCTGATTGCGGCAGCGACCTGTCAATCAGAATCAGAAGAAGAAGAAAGAAGAAATAGTCCTGGGGGGTGACAGGGCCAGTCAGTGGGGGACCCGGGCTCTGTTGATGAGCCCGACTGCCAATGGGAAAAAACTGTTTGTGTGGCGTGAGGTCTTGGTCCTGATGGACCTCAGCCTCCTGCCAGAAGGAAGCGAACAAGTCCTGGAGGGACTCCATCACCATCTGGCTGTGTTGTGCCAGACGGTGATGGAGGAGCAGAGGATGGACTCAACGATGGCAGTGTAGAATTGCACCATCATTGTCTTTGGCAGGTTGAATTTCTTCAGCTGCCTCAGGAAGTACATCCTCTGCTGGGCCTTCTTTGTGATGGAGCTGATGTTCAGCTCCCACTTGAGGTCCTGGGTTAGGATGGAGTCCAGGAAGCGGAAGGACTCCACAGCGTCACACAGAGTGAGAGGGGCAGTTAACCAGGCCTAGAGCATACTAAGCTTCGTGGTTTATTTTACTCCGGACCATAATTTACTAAATGAACATCATGGTGTATTGAAGAAGACTTTAACCTCGCGAGATGGGACCATAAGCTCATGTTTACTGAGGGAGTACGAATCTCTGCCTGTCTGACTGACATCTTTCAGTGGATGTCCGCACAACACCTGAAAATTAACCCTGACAAGACTGAACTAATTTTCCTTCCAGTTAAAGGCTCTCCCACCCACGACCTGAGTATTACCGTTAACAACTCAGTAATGGCCCCGACCCCGACTGCCAGGAACCTCGGTGTGACACTCAACAGTCAACTCTCCCTGACTGCCAACATTACCGCAACAACATATTCCTGTAGGTTCATGCTGTACAACATCAGGAGAAAACGTCCCCTTCTCACTCAGAAGGCGGCATAGGTTCTCGTCCAGACTGCAACTCTCTCCTTGCAGGTCTACCTGCTAGTGTCATCCGACCTCTGCAGCTCATCCAGAATGCAGCAGCTCGACTGATCTCCCGAAATTCACCCACACTACTCCGCTCCTCTGCAACCTTCACTGGTTACCGGTGGTCGCCCGCATCCGCTTCAAAACATTGGTACTTGCGCACCGTGCTGCGAACAGATCGGGTCCAATCTACATCCAGGACATGGTAAAACCATACACCCCAGCTCATTCGCTCCGCTCGGCTTCTGCCAATAGGCTTGTAGCTCCGTCACTGCGAGCTAAACACTCAACAAAGTCACGACTGTTTGCTATCCTGGCTCCTCAATGGTGGAATGAGCTCCGCATTGACATCAGGACAGCAGAAAGTCTCTACAGCCTCTGCCGCAAACTAAAAACCCATATTTTTCGACTATACCTTGAAAAAGGAAAGTAGCACCGTAGTAGCACTTGCATGGCACTTACCGATAGCACTTTGTAATTTAACTCTATTGAAGAAATTGTACTTTCTTGATTCTTGTTGTTCTGAGTTTGTACTCATGCACTTATTGTAAGTCGCTTTGGATAAAAGCGTCAGCTAAATTAAATGGAATAATTCAATTGTAAAGTAGAGTAATTTTCTCTTTGACTTCCATACAATCAGACTTCTCTTTGCAACCAGCCGATCGGTAGAGAGAATGCAAGTTTTAAGACACTTCCACATTGGCTTAACTTGGCAGAACCGGAGGTTGCCGGCTGGTTTAACCGAGTTCCACAGAGTGATATTTTTCTCTTATCAGGAGTAGAAAGAAACACGACACTCCTTATTTAAGGACCAATGGTAGACAATTTCATCCTCTTAATATCTCTATGATTTCCTTATGACTCAAGAGCAAAAGTGGCATTTGGGAGTTTAGAATGAGAAATATAGTACCTCTATGCAGAGACAGATATCAGAGGAGATTAGATATTGTAGGAAAATAACTTTGAAAGATTGGATATGTTTCAAATTTGAGCTATATAAGCGGAGAATCGGTCTCTTTTTTTATTCGTGCTGTGTACAATACCGTCTGAGCCCTGGATTATTTCAAGCGAGGATACTGCCAGGAGAGCTACGAAGATGACTCATGTTTGAGGAGCTGTGTTGCAGTTGGCTCTCAGACAACACTGACATTCTTTCGAGCCCCCATCCTTTATTACTTTGAGATTTTAAACATCCTGCGCAGTACCTGTGGATGCGGTTTCATTGGACAGGAACTCGATGCTCCAGTCATGAGTGCATGTGACTGTGATGAGGTGAGCCACGCAGCCTCCGCCGGTGCTCTCAAGGAACACTTGCCAGGGGAGTGTGAGGTCGATATACCAGATTGAGGTGAGATGCATGTGTCCTAATTAGTGTGATACTACTTTTACTTTGTGAGATAATTAGATTTTATTTAAAAATCAGATTTGCAGATGATATCGTTATCTGCCATGAAACACTGACCCTGGTGTGTAACGCACACACACACACACACGATTCTACAGCATTCTGGAGGCGTTGTACCTCACCACTATACTATCTCCAGTGCCAATCAACCCACACAACCAGAGAGAAAGAGAAAGACAGAAGGAGGATACAGCAAAAAAAAATCCCTTATGATAAACAGTAAACAGGCGTAAACTACTTTTACCTGATGTGTTGTGTTGATATTTAACTATGGGAGAGGCCTCATGTCGGCAGCTTCTCCTATCCTGCATCAAATCGTAAAAATAGGTACTTTCTTTCACTTTTAAAGTGGGTGAATCATTTACTGTTTTACTCAAGTAGTTCAACAGGATGGAAAATATTCTGTATCGCAATCACATTTTTTTTTCCAAATAGGAGATTCAAGCAAATGGAAATAAATCATTTTTCAGAGCTGTGAATATACGAACAGCATGATAGTCTAGATGTCTGCGTCTTTAACCACACATTGCATTATTTACATTGAAGGGCAGTCATATTTAATGTTGGCAGCTATTTTTGAAAGCCTGAGAAAAGAGCACGAAAGGTTATCTGGGTCGGATGTAGTTCCATGTACTTATTTGTGTGTGTGATTGTGTGTGATTGTGTGTGATTGTGTGTGCTTGTGCGAGGTAGAGAAAAGGTAATAGAGACGCGTGGTTTTGGCAGCGTACAATTACAATCAGACGTTGATGCCGTACAACATGAAAACGGAAACTCACATAACATCAGCCTGGTGAGGAGGCAAATCATCTTTTTGTCTCACTGAAGTTCAATTCAATGTTAAATGAATTTGCTGAAATTAATTAATGTTTGGAGTTCTACTGCTTACATGGATAATACATTAAATCATTACAAGACCAGCAGGTTCCTTTGAAATTCCATACGTACCCCAAATTCAGAGGCTAGATTCTCATGAGTCCCCATTCCTTGACCGAATACATCATACTGGACCGTTCCAGATCAGTCCCACTTCCGCCAAAGGCAACCAGAGAATACAGAAATGCTTATTTTGCACAAGTTGGGTACCCTTTGCAGTCCCAAATGTCTATCATGTGTTAAAATGAGAAACACAGTTGAATGCAGGTTTTATTTCAACGCCTTTGCATTCTGTTGGTGACTGTTGAATGTACCCAAAGTGTAAGTTCAGCTGAGTGCCGGGAGGCCTTTTCGCCTGGCTGGGTTTTGTTTGTTGGGTGCACCCAGGAGTATGTTTATGTGACGGTTGGTTGGAGCTGACACAGTCTTAGAACGACATAGTAGCCTACAGTTGCTCTGATTAAAGAGGTCAGTGATCATCAACTGAGAGTCTCAAATAAAGGCCATGAAACTTCTAAAACGCACTCATGGAGGGCAGCAGTGAATACTCTGCAACATCAAAGGATACACAAACCACAGTGAGCACACTTGGTTCACATCATGAGCCTATGGCAATTATTTAGGTAAAATAATGTGATCTAAAACTACATAAAAGGAAAGCACTTCTGTCTCACGGTTTGCAATCAAGCCTGAAAACCTTTCTTTTTCTCTTTTTTTCTTAACTTCACAAATTACAGCACTTGGCCTTTGCAGGGAAGTAGGAGACAAATGAAGGGAATACGCCTGGTGGATAGGTGAGATAAGCAGGTGACTGGAAGTGGTGGGAACACAATGTTGCTGTTAAACATCAATGTTAATTAATGTGTAAGGTCTCCTGTAAATAAATACATTAATACAAAAAAATGGGGAGAAACATGGAATGTAAACCAAGCAAGGTTGGAAAATGAACCGCTTAAGATGTCTACATTCATTTCAATATAATACCAACATATCTATATAGTATGCATAAAACAATCGTATTACCCAATAACTATAATAAACTGATGATAATAATAACTTATTATAACTTATTATGAGCTGACCTTTTAAGGCAAGCAACAGTATCAAATGAATGCAGCAAATTCTGTTTAGGCTTCAACAAAGACAGCAGTCTTATGTTGCATGTTTCACGAGTGCTTGTTCAGTAACTGAAATAGGGCATTCATTTTTTAAGGCTATTGTTTGTTCATAATATTAATATTACACAGATTTAGTGCCAGTATAGGCTTGAAAGCCAACTGAACAGTGAAGGTCATCATCACCCTCGAGCCCAAAAGTCAATGACTGCTATTAGATCATAAGAGGGTCAAGTAGCCAGAATTAAATGAGCTATTTAAATAGAAGGAAGTACAGACACGCACGCAGACAAAGTCTCCGTTGATCTCGAGTAAAAATGGACATGAAATTAAAAAAAAAAGACAAAAATGTGTATTACCTCGGATGATTTCCCTTTTGTGACGGAGTTTGAGCCTGGCTTAACAGCACCTCTACAGGTATGTTCAAAGAAAATGCAACAAAAAAAAAAAATTGTTTGTTTTGCACTAGTCATGCGAATTTGACTGTTGGTAGAGTACGTTAGAAACACAGTGTGTGTGATTGTATGGCAGCTCAGCCTCTGACTGACTCAGTACTCACCAGTTCTTTGTTATTTCCCTCCAGACTCTGCATTTTCCTCTGGTCTCCGTACATCAACGTCTATCGATTCGCTTTGTATTTGTTGTTTGTTTTACTCACACACACAAACAAAAATGTAATTTGTAGATTCAGTAGGATCTATGTACAGTCACATGGAGGTGCCGTCATATGTATAAACTGTTTGTCAGGAAAGTGTATTGTTCATGCTGAGGACGCACTGATATTAGGGTGTCAATCTTCTAGTTCAACAATCAGAAAAATAGAAATTAGTGTCAGTAGTGAGTTTCCTGTTTTATTTGGAAATATCCACCAAGTCTCTCGCTTCATATAACTTCTCATCTATCCATAAATTGTGTGTTTCCCGCCTTTGTGTTTCCCCGCCCTGATCAGTTCCACCCCTGTCTCCTCGCCCTCCTTTCCTTCCTTGTGTATTTCCCTTCTGTGCTCTTCAGGTTACCTTTGCATCCAGCGTGTAGCAGTCAGCCGTTTCCCCCAAATGTTAGTTTGGTTTTAGTGCCAAGTTTCAATCAAATTAAGTTTATTTGTAAAGCACATTTCAAAACAACCATCTCTGTGATTGTGTGCTTTTATTGAATGACAGCTTAGCGTCCTCGTGACCGTTCTCGTCCAAGCGGATGATGAGGTCTGAAAACAGAACCGTCGTCTGGTTGACGGTCCAGGTGTTTGTGTCGGATACTGTTTCCCAGCCAATGTGTTTTTCTCCCTCCCTAATGCTTAATTCAAATGGCAGCAGGCAAACAGTAGATGGCAATCTGGATATCATGTTCGTGGATGAGAGCAGGATGGTCAAATGATGTGGGGCTGGCCAAGAATAATGGGCAACGGTAACCGTCGACAGTTCAAATAAATCTAAACTTTATGCGGCCCCCTGCCATGGAATTTACAGTTGTTTATGTTTGCAAAAGAAAGAGAGAAAGCTGCTTGTTTTTTAAGATATGTTGTCAAATCGAAGCCACAAAACAATTGTATTATATTTGATTCCATTAGCACACGTGTGTATTGTTTTGCAGTGCTTCCTGTTTGTTTTTGTTTTTTTCTGCGCCGTCCAGATGGTGTTAACCGTCTGCCTGATTCATGTGAATGCAACCTGAACCTGAACCAGCCCTCGCTGACCTCAACCCCTTAGGGGGGTCAAACTGTCACGTGACTCACTGCAGTGGGGATTCCCACACCCGCAGAAGAAATTAAACATGCTTCATTTATTTATATCAGTATATATATATATATATATATATATATATATATATATATATATATATATATAGACGGCTTCTGTAAAGACACCTCCTAGTATTAAAGAATCATATCAAAACGTATGAAATCCAAGTATTTTTGGAAGTTGCATTTTTAGGTTGTATTTTATTGAAAGTAAAGTATACTGACAACATTTTACCGCCATGTCATCTCTCCCCACGCGTCCACAGACCCCAGACGGGTACTGTACAAGTGCATTGGCATGTCAAAGAGAATTATTAAGGAAGTCTTGATGGTTTTACAAATGAATGAATCACTGTATTAAAATTGAGTGGCCAGTTATTTCTAGCTCCTCTCATCATAAAGTGGCATATTCAGACCATCCGATCCATCCCGTCGATGGAGTTTGAATGTGTATCAGCGCATGGCTCCACAGCGTCTTTCTCCGATTTTTCTCTTTTAATGACTGCACTAATTAACAAAGTCCTCCTCCGGCCCTGGATAAAACAGGGAAACCAATGATGGATGGGTTTAAAGACAAATAAAGAAAAGGGAGTCGAGAGAACGAGAGAAACGCTACGGGGCGGAAAGGGAATCGTGGTCCGCTATATTTCAGTTCACAGCCGGGGTCCCTGTGAGCAAAGGTCCAGGCAGTGACACGTCCTCCTAATGAGGGAGCAAGACGGCTTTTGGACATGCTGGGAAGCCATTAATAGTGTTAACTGGGATAGCTAAAGGAGAATGCTTCCTTCATGACGTAGCATGTCTCTCTTCGTGGAACACACACACACACACACACACACACACGTACTGTACATACCTCAACAATCACATTTTCCATCACCCTTTCTTTTCTGCCTTATTTTTTAAATATCAGACGGCTAAAACGAAGACGAGCAGAAGCGTGATCATTTTCTTCATACCTTCCTTAACAATGTCACACACAATCATGGATAGTGATTAGTTAAAACAAAGGTACTGTATGGAAATATAATTATAATTTTACAGATTAGATACAGCTGCTGAGTATGATTAAAGATACCTAAAGTCTTCATGTCTTCATTGTCATTATGTATAGGCAGCAATGTGACTGTTAATGTAATTGAGCGTGGGAGCCACTCTGTGTCAATGTGATTTAGATTGAAGTATCATCCTTAACAACTGTATCAGATTAAAACTTCATGAAATACAAACAGATTTTTATTGGCAAACATTTAAAAGTTTAATCCCAATTTTTTTATATTATTAATTATTATTGGTGTTGTTTCCTATTGTCTGACATCTATAAACTGAGTCAATTAAATGTAACTTTAACTACACTACTAAATTATGTCTATCCCACTCTGCTCCACTTTTACTTTTCTTTTTTTTCATTTAGCATTTTCAAAAATGTTACCGTGGGGAGAAGCAGGTGGACCACTCCTCTGTGTATGGCCGTCAACCAATCATGTCTCACAGATTGAGAATTGAACTTTGGCCCAAGTGCAAGAGCCTGATGCGTGGATTCAGAAAGGTCCGTCAATTTATTCCTGCTTGCTTTATTATCGCTGGTCAAGTGTGAATGCGGCAGGCCAAAATGACCCTCAGGCCACCGGAAGACGTCCCCATGCTCCCGAAGGACTGTCCGCAAGTACTACTATACTGTGGAGTAACCTCCAGACAGTCACCGCTGGGACCACATGGCACATCTTCTACCATCAATTACAGGACAATTAAGGAAACTCACACACAGCCAAGGTCGGGAAATACAATAAATGACGACACGTCTGTTTAAAAAGAAGTCAAGGAAACAAAAAACTTGCCCCGGTCAGGGTCACATACTGAACAAAGTGTGGCTGCCAAATACAAAGTCCTCAACTTGGCTGGATATGATGTGTTACAGGGTTTTATGACAAGACTTTAAAAACGTCATCATGTTCATGCTGCTCAAACGGCCAGGCGGTTAACTGCCCTCTTGTTTCCACTCTCGCCCGGTCTCTCCATTACCCGACACTGATCTTAATGGAAATAGTAGGCCTTCAAAGATCTCATCAGTGAATGTGAGTTGAAAGTCTTTGCAGCTTTTGCGGTTCAGCTTTTGCAAAGCATGATGACATTTGACCCAGCTTCACTCTTAAAAACTCTGTCTTCTAAATCTTATGAACGTTAATGCACCAAAACCGCCTGTAATAACCAGTCAGCGACAGAATCTGCAAATATAATAGGGGCTTAGATTTGGTCGCGCCCACCTGTTAAACAGCTGATTGAAGCTGCAGGTAGAAAATTCATGGTCCGCCACTGCATTAAACGGTACATAACCATGCATTGATGAACCTTCTGCTGCGGGTGACTGAGGGAGTTTCTTTTGAGTTTGATAGTTTTAGGTCATAGATCATAGATCAGGCTCCATGAGCAGAACTGAGTCCTGAACCCTGTCGGGCAAAACTCTTTGGCTATACACTACAGCAACAACATGATCTCACAGAACTTTGCATAATGACCCAAATTACCGGCGCACTATGTGTTGCTGCCGCCACCGAAACTATTTGAATAAGTTTAGGCAAAAAGAGAACATTTGGTTTTGGCAGCCAAACCACTTACTTAGGCTCAGTGAAAAAATCATGCTTGGGCTTAAAATAAATATGTAAACCCAGACAGATTTTTTTTTCCTTTATCTTCACACAGTAATGATCTCAGATCATTATTCAAAAGATGGTGATAAACTCTCACAGTACCACTCAGACATATTCAAATTGGTGAGAGACTGCTTAGGGTCAAATGATTCTGTATAGCTGGCGTTGTGTTGTTTTCACCTCAAAGTCCTTTTGAAGAGGAATGGAGCTACTACAATTATTACTACATAGAAAAGTATGGAAGAATACTGTTAAAAGAATGAGAATAAACCCCCATTTATTATAGTTATTTATTATTATTTTGTATGCGTTTGAAAGGGAAAGAGTGATATATTCCCACAAACATAACAACCTGAGTCATGACAATAAACTGAACGTGATTTTGGGCTGTACAAAATAAATGGAATTGAATTTCCTGTGTTTATTTCACCAGTTTTTCTGAGTAAGCTGTTTTTACTACTCCTTTTCACGACATTTCAAAAGTTTGCTCAAAGATTCCTTGAAAATTTGATGAAAAATTACAAAAAAGGCATTATGATTCAGATCGGTCGGAGAGAGCCCACTTTTCCAGCCATAGTATGTGGAAGAAGCACTCTTGACTCCGTATTTGAACCGGTCTAGTATGATGGAGATGGTCATGTCTCCTTTCATATTTAATGGCAGTACATTACCACTGCTGTCAAGGGAGCAAGTACACTTTCAGTCAAGAGAGCTAGAGAGCAGATGTAAAGTAGACTTTTAACAAAGAGGTCCAGTGGTTTGTACAAGTATTTAAGTGTGTGTGTGACACAGGGCGATCTAATTTGATATTATGGATCCTATCAACAGGGTTATTCTGGGAGACGTCACAATTTTCCCCCACAGTCTATTCGATATACATTTTTCATTGTGCAGACTAGAACTCTGTTTTCAACACAATGTCTTCCCTGTCTCTCTTCTCTTGAACTGGCATGCAACTTCAATACACACTCATCTTTTGACAGAGTTTATAGAAAAGTTTGTTTTCACTGCCTGTGTTGCGAGGTGATGTTGTCCTTGCACTATGTACCCTTTATGCTTCATACTTGAAACTGTTGTCGCATCTTTGCAAAATCGGAAAGAACACAATAGTCCTATACTGCAGTCACATTTGTTCTTCTCCGTCTCTGTGCAGCCTTGTTGCAGATGTGCCTCAGGCTGAGACAAACAACTATCTCAGAATGCCCCTCATGAAACTTTTTCATGCTGTTTATTACTTTTTGAATACCTTGTGGTGTCCATTATGTCCATGCCCCAAATATTCGGAAGAACAGGAGCTATGCCTTTGCAACTCTGACCAGAGAAAATGTTTCCTGGAGGGCTGATCAAGTCATAACATTTTGCAGCAATCACATGCAGATTCCCTTAGAAAATACACTTTTATACTTATATAACTTTAGTCACAGATTTTCATCCAGCACTGATTCATTCGCCAAATGTGAGACTTATGTTAGCTCCGTGGTTAGTGCTTGTACGTCATCACATCATGAGTTCAAACCCAACTGAAGTACGTAATCTAACTTTCCAGACCTCTATATTTGAAGCCACACACGCAAAGTTAATACATACCTTCATTTTACATTACAATTCATTTAGCTGATGCTTTTATCCAAAGCGACTTACAATAAATGCATTCAACCATGAGTACAAACTCAGAACAACAAGAATCAAGAAAGCCAAACTACATAGTGCTAGAAGTGCCATGTCAGTGCTACTAAAGTGCTAGAAAACAAATGTTCATTCAAGGGGCAAAGTTGCATCACCTTTTATTCCCTGTTTTTCTTCATTCTGAAAGTTGGCTAAAACAAGATGATGGTACCCCCAATTCTTTACTTGCAGAAGCCATGAGTGCACATTTCAGTGCCTAACACATCATTTTTTTAAGATGTCTGTAAAGGACTGTAAAACAAATGCTATGTGCTGCACATGTGAGACTGTCATATGTAAAGACCATATACACAGACTGTCTTAAATGTGCTAATTGGAGTTGATTGATTGATGTTCATGTTTTTGTTTTGTAACTCGTATTATTTTTCATGTTGATACACCTTGTGGGTGGGGGCAATGGCTAAACAATGTGAGAACACTAGTATTTAGTAGTATTCCTCAAGGAACAGTATATAGAAAAGTGCAAGACTGTTATTGGTTAAAGAACTTCCTCCTCATGGCACCAACTTTACCAAAAATGCCACTTGACTGCTGATGATTTGGCAAAAAGGCGAACAAGAGAAATCATATCGCTTCATGCTATTGGAGAACAACATGTGCGCACTAAAAACTGGTTTGCACTTGCTGAAAGGCTCAATAGCTGGCAAACACTATTTATCTTCTTCATACCCTTAACCTTCATAGCTCCCATGCGGTATCAGCCTTCATTTACGTTGGGATTTGGTTGAAGATTTCCGGTTTGTTATGCTAGTAGCAGCTAATGTAGCCTTGAACTGCTGGCCTCAGGCAGACGAGGAATGGGTGGCGAGGTCTGGTAACATCACATTCCCAGATTATTTAAATGTTGAATCATGTCGTCTTCAGCCCCACCTGATGTTAGAATACGTCTCTCTCCATCTGAAGCAACACAAAGCTTTGTACAATGTTTTGTTCATAGATGAGGTAGTATGTCCCCAAACCTACAAACAGACTTTGATGGTTTAAAGCAGGGTACTTCTCCTTAAAAGCCCAATTCTACTTTTCTTTTTTTTAAGTATTTAGTGTAGTACATGTGTACTAAATGGCCAGAAAGTACTCCAACACTACTGAATGGAAGACCTGGAAAACTCACTGCATTCTTTCAAACTTACTGGTACAGTGTGTGTTGTCACACAAACTTGTTAGAGTAATCAAGCAGGACAGGCTGGTTATTTACAGATGGCGATAAAGAGAGAGAGAGAGAGAGAAAGAGATGGGATCACAGTGTGTTGAAAGAAGAAAGATCATCTCTGATGGGAGTTTGGGACATAGTGATAGAGTGTGAGTGTGTGTGTGTGCAGTTGGCTTGCTTGCTGCATGGTTGGCATATTCTCAGTTGGATGAGAGGACATTTATGTGATGTCGGCACGCATTAACCTCTCTGAAAATACATCGGAAACAAACAGGGACACATATGCCCAGATCCCACCAGTGCTAAGTAACAAGCCTCTGGAAGGAAAGGCTATGCTGGACGACACAGAACAGTCCAAAAATAGAAATGGGAAGATTAAAGTGGAAGGCTCCTTAGTTGGAGAGGAAACACAGGCTTTCTTATGTCAGATATTGCATGGAATTTAGAAATCCAACCAAGTCCAACCAAATAAATGCAGTCAGACCATATTGGCCCTTGGTGGTACCTGAGGATACAGCTGTTCCACCATTTGCAGCAACCAACTTAGCGTGCTAATATCAATAAGGGGTAGAATGCAGTGTTAACAACAACAGGTTTCCCTGCTTGCATATGTAAAGCCTATTTAAGTCCAACTGCATATTACACTTACTCACAGCCACTCATTTTACGATGTTGATGGAGAAACATCAAATGGACATTTAAGCACGGAGGTTCATCACTTCCTGGAGCTTTTGACTACATCTCAGGGTCTTCTTCAACAAATGGAACTGTCCCGTGGCCAAGGGACCGTATCTAAAGGGGAGGGGAATTATTTAAGGGCATGCCACAACATTGGCATACATTGCTGATGGATGAGTATTGAGTAATATTACAGAACACTCCTTAACACCCAGTCCGTGCGCTAGGATGAATTCACTTGGAGGGGTTGTTAAAAATTGTAAGGTAAAACAATGTTTTCCTGTAATTTAACCTTGAAATACCTTCATAAAGGTTACAACAATAACAACACATGGCTACTCAACGAATGGGTTCAGAGCACTTGCATAAGAACGTAGCACTAGCAGAGGGGTACATCTTTTTTCAACTCATGAACAATCCTCGGTCTATATCAGCAGCAGGAGGCGAGTAGGAACAGCTGTTTAGGAGCTTGCAGCTCTCTCTCGGCCTCTCTTTTTATAACAAAGGAAAGAGAGCTGGCAAAGAAACCAAACTAAGTGATGTGTTCTGTCTATCTGTCTCGATCTCCTCTGCTCTGTTTCAGTACTACGGACAGCACCACACACACACACACACACACACACACACACACACACACACACACACACAACCAAAAAGCAATGGACAGGTTTGTGGAATATCAAGGAGGCCATATACTGTAAATCCAGCAAGCTTGATTCGCTAAAGAAAGCAGTGACATACAGTTGAACGCCCCCCCTGAAAAAAATTGTAGAGAAACCTTAAGATTCTAATATTGTACCCCGTGGGTTGATACTGGTTTGACGTCTTTCATCTGACTGTTAGTAAACACTAGCTTTACAGGCCAAACTCATTGACGAATGTATGTGCATTGTTATATTAAGCATTATTGTCCATACATTGTTGATTAGTTCACAGTTTAATAATAACTTAATGGAACTTTCTGAAAAAAGAAACTTTGGAAATCCCCAAAAGACAAATTATTCTGCTCTAACATTATGAATAATTCATGTCCATAATTGATTATGCTCTTGTGCATATGCATAATTAGAAAGCTGGGCTTTCAATTTTTAATTGGAGTGACCTCTTGCATGTTCAATGGATGTGATTGGCTCTGGTAGTAATTTTGCTTTCTCTTACGCAACATCAAATGCATTTCGAGTGGCCTACACAGACATGCCTGGCAGCGAATGTGTGGGTTTGAATGGCTGTCCGGGTACTTAGGTGTGCTTTTTCTCACGTTAAGTAATCAACTCAACTCTGCTCTTCTTTAATTGTTACCACCACCCTCCAGAACTATTTGGGAGAGCACCCTGCTTCCTCACAGGGATGAAACGGTCCACCTACTCTTTCTATCTCTCCCACTCACCCTCTAAAACCTCGGACCAAAGGCAGTGCTGCTCGGGCCCTCTGGGCTTTGTCAGCCAGCTCCTGGCTCCCACATTACAGACAGTCCAGTGTTTTCCTAGTACTGCCCTGTGGGCTGAGATGCTAATTTGAAGTGTTGCTGGATGAGACAGCTCTGTGAGAATATAAGGCGTAGTCCACAGAGAAGGACTTATAATGCCTCCATGCTTTAATGCTGCTCTATCACATGTGCAAACGTGGGAGCTGGTTTTAGAGAATGTTTTAATGCCTGTGCAGTCTGTAAGCCTAATAAAGGAAGCAGACTTTTACATGCCGAAATTAGACAAACTCTGTAACCTGAGAGATTCACGGAACTGATGAGCTAAAAATGTCTGTGTCTCCAGGCTATATTTTACACAGTCTCATAAATTCAACCAAAATAAGTAAACATTTCAGATTAAAGCATTGCTTTTTAATAGAGTTTCCTGTTATAACTCAGAAGTGTGAAAGTTGGTGTACTCTGTCTAAGCTGCCCTCAGGTGTTAAAATATATCATACAAACAAAAGACTGCAGCAGGATTTATGAGATAAACTCCTCTGTAACTTTTCTGTCTATATTAAGTGAGTAATGGCATGTCCCGTTTGCCCTAGTTTTACGAAAGTGTTTTATTGTTGCAGACACAAAAGCATATGTTCTCTTTCCTAACCACGAATGCAGTGAATTCAATGGTGACAATACAGACTAATAGGAGAAGTGCCCTAGTCTATTAGTTTATATGAGAGGAGAACATATTGTGACATATCAGATATGAAACTTACTAGCTGGTTAACTCAGCTCTTCCAGGAAACAGCATACAACCCCTGGTAAAACCACACATTAAAATCTTTAAGCTTTGGTTCTCATCATATTTATCAAGCGAGATATAATGTGTTAACCAGGGAGTTTTAGAGGAGCTTTTTAGGATTTTCTTTCCTTTGTGCCGAGGTAGCCTACTTCCCCTGCTTTCAGTCTTTATGTTAAGCTAAGATATTCAACTGCTGGATCTAGATTTATGTATTAACCACTGTCTTGGAATATTACACACCTCCCAAGCTTCAGGATTAAAAAAAAAAAAGTTTTACCCAAAATAGTCCTCACATGTCGTCGTAGATTTATGCTCACAGAAACGCCGGTGAATTCTCATGGCAGGTAATATGGCAGGTGTCTTGACGTGACAAATTCGACATTAGAGAAACTTTGATTTAGCTTGAGCACTAAGCATTGATGTAAACACAGAGTCCACCTCCTCTCGTCCCACCGGAGAACTGGGCTCGGTCCTGCGGTCCGCCAGTCAAGTGCACCGTGATCCTAAATGCCAAGATGATGCCAGGTCTCTGTCAGGATATGGGCATAACAGTCACTAATCTTCCGTTGCTGAGTTAGCTTGAAGTCTTATTTCATCCATCTTATTTTCCTGAGAGCGGAAATCAGCCAAAAGTCGGCTGGCTTTCATCCCGGCTGTCCTCCCTCTCCTACTAGGGCTTTGGGTGGTGTTTGGTCTGGCTGGGTGTTTGGAAAATGCCGTGGGTGGTGATCATCTCAAGGTTCGCTGCACTTTATCCAATCCCCACGCTTCCTTTTTCAATGTTGTGCATCTCTGTCATATGCAGTGGTGTATAGTAACAAAGTAGAAATACTTTGTAACTGTACTTAAGTACTTTTTTATTTTAAAAAAATGTATCATGAGACCAACATCGTGGACTCTTGGTGGAACACAGACTCCACGCAAGCAGGTTTGGCGAATCACAATATTATGTATTTGCCCTCTACATCCTCTAGTCCAGCGCTCCCAAACCTTTTTTGCGCCGCGGACCCGTTACATGTAAGAGAATATTTTCACGGACAGGATGTTGGAAATGGAAGCAGGTTTTCAGAGCTTTTTTGGGTAACGTATCACATAACGTATCACATAACCCTGACATGTGTTAAGAGGTTCCGTCTGAGGTTACGCACAGAGGGATATATCCGGTCAGTTTTCAAAATAAAACACCTTTCCGGAACAGTACCCGGAGGAATGAGCATACTTATAAACGCACTTACAACTCCTTCATAGTGTCATATTGCTTTTTGAAAAATTATGATGATAAGTTCATAGTAGATGCAAAAGTATACTTATGTACAATATATTGTGTTGAACATTGTTGCTCCTGGATGGATCATAGCCAACCCAATTATTTTCAACCCAACTCCTGGTCGTTGGTCATGGTGGCCACAGCACTTAAAAGAATAATCTTTATAATTCTCAAAATTCTGACCCTTTGCTTTTTTATTAAAATAATTTACTTGTACTTTTACTTTCAATACTTAAATACATTTAATATCAGAAAATTACTTTTGATACTTAAGTACAGTAAATATCAGATACTTTAAGACTTTAACTCAAGTAGTATTCTAATTCTGATTTTCACTTTTACTGGAGTCATTTTCCAGTAAGGTATCTTTACTTTTACTCAAGTATGGCTTTTGGGTACTTTATACACCACTGGTCATGCGTGCTCTGGTAATAAAGACAAAAAAAATACAATAAAAATGCAGAAGAACTGAGGTAAACTGACTTTACCTTGCTGAAAAACTGCAGGCCCAGTATTCTGATCTAATCCTCTTTAAAGATTAGCAAGCAGCGTAGTAGACATCTACCAAAGAGCAAATAAACAAGTAGGGATTTGGAAAAGTGAGACAAGACCTCAAATTAAGCCCTATCTGTTAAAGCAGACGAACTGATGTAGATAAAGTCGCCGACTTTAACCTGAGCCCAGTACATATACCGCACTGGCCCAGTAAGCCGCTCAATACTCAATAGGCCTGTACCAACACATGATGGGAATCTGAAGAGGTCAGATATCAAAAGGAAAATGGAGGTGTCAGCCGTCGACAACACAGTTAATCTCTGCTGGATTCACTTGGCTTGAAGCACTTTGTTGACCCGGTCACGGATAACATTGGATGGACGTATGGATGGACTTTGTTCTGCCTTTGCATCTGGTGTGTGCTGTGCTCCCTTACAAGATACAGTAGCTCTATTATTAGTTGTATCGTCAGACTGCAGCGCGGGGAGACCACCATGTGTTGTCGGTCCACAGCTCCTAAATTATCTCCGGATGGATCCAAGGTCATTGCATGCCCACTGTGTGGTATCCACCTTGTGCTTCTCACTCTCGTTTGAAGACTTGGATGCGTTTCGTAGTTTTTCGTGCTATAGAGCAGCAGAGGAGGCAGAATACCTTGTGTGCTCTTTGCGCGCATATTTGGCACAGACATAGGCTTTTTTTCACTCATGTAATCATTTGTTTGTAAGCTTTGCCAGCTCAGCTCAGGGCAAGCTGTTGTCATGGCAACACCTGTCCCTTCGGATTATAGAGGCTGCCACTGCAGCCAATTCAGCAAAGGGATTTTAGCTGGCTGCTAACATTTACAGCTGTTTTACCGCATCTTCTTGGTAGAAAGTTGATGGAAAAAAAAATAACAAAAAGTTGTTTGGCCGGATGTGTCGCGTACGCTGTCCAGTCTGTGGGGTCATGAGAGGTGGACCGTCTTTTAATTAGGGGCCCCTGCACCAATAATTAGAGGTTTATGTGGATGTTTAATGAGAAAAAGCAGCAGAGCAACATTTCGGCCCCTGACACTTCTAGGTGTGTTCGCCCTGTGGGATGAGTCTGCAACCTTTGATGATCAGTCACTTGATTAAAAGACTTAACAGAAAGGAGGACGCTGTACCTCCTTTCCTGCATTTAGAAGATAAAATCATACATATATCGGGTATTGTATAGTACGGAAGCGCATTGCATTCACTGGATAAAAAAAATAGACCCCTTTTCTCGTAATTACGACATCCTGATCTCGTAATTACGAGATCTTTTCTCATAATTACGAGACCCCTTTTCTCGTAATTACGACATCCTGATCTCGTAATTACGAGAAAAGATAAAGAAAAAGGAAACGTCTGTAAATCCTCTCTCAGTGGCAATGATGGCGCTATCGCAGTTAATCTGCTATTATTACCTTCTCGGTTTGAGACACTGGGAAATACTGATGTTTCTAAAAAATGAGGATGGTATTAAATTGAGTATGTCAACACTGCGCAGGCATCTCAAGGCGTTTGGATTGTTTAGGCGGAAAGCCCAGTCTGACATGCTGGATGTCGCTCTGTTTCTGCAGGAGCAGTTGAACCAACACGGGATGCTTCATGGATACAAATTCATGCATTTGAAATGCATCCAATCTGGTTTGGTAGTGACTGTAACGGACCTCTGAGAGTTTAAAGTAATAGTTTGTTTTGTTACTGCAGTCGGTGCATTTCCGGTTGCGCTCTTATTTTGAAGGTACAAAAAACGGAAGTTGTTCGTAAGAAACGGGCAGAAAGGAAAAGTTGCCATAACAACGGAAAACAGTGAAAAAAAGGTTACGGATGTATTAGTTTAGCACCTGGCTGATATGGGCACAAGGCTTGCACCTGTTCAAGTTCATTTTTTGAGAAAATATTGTTTTAGATTGTTACGTTTTTTGTCTGTGTCAGAGCTAAAGCTAACCAACTGCTATTTCCGTTTTTCTTCATAGTTCTTACGGTGAGTTCAAGAAACCTTTACGAACCATCACTTAAAGACTCCAGACTATAATTCTGCCGGGGATGCTGCAGTGACTCAAAGAACTGTGAGGCACCTGTTAAAAATCCTAGATCCCCAAGGAGTAGCTAAGGCAACGGAACCGTCTAAGAAGACGCCTGTACACACACATGCATACAGACGCCTGTACACACACATGCATACAGAAGCCTGTACACATACATGCATACAGTGGCCAGTATGGCACCTTTCGTAATCAGGTCAGGATGTCGTAATTACGAGATCAGGATGTCGTAATTACGAGATCAGGATGTCGTAATTACGAGAAAAGATCTTGTAATTACAAGATCAGGATGAGAAAAGGGGTCTATTTTTTTTTTATCCAGTGAATTGAATGCGCTTCCGTTGTATAGAAACCAGACATGTACTAACTAGCATTTCCAAAAAAACACAGACGGAGATTAGAGGATGTGTGTTTGTATTTGTGAAAGCGAGAGAGAATGTTCAGTGGGTTTATTTCACTGTGAAATAATAATGACAATACTGTGTGCAGCATACGCTCGATCATCTGTTTATCTGTTTCTGTACCAGTCACGTGTCAATAAGTTAAGCGTTAATTTATACTGTCCTGGAAAAACTACGGATGTGGAAGTCTGTGCGCAGCGAGTTGATGAATTTAAAAACAATGCTTGTCACTCAATAAACACTGGCGTCTAGAGTACTTAATCTCATGCATATTCAATGCGAAGGTATTAAAACGTGCTCACTCATATTAGAGCTGTGTGCCGTTTCTATTTTTAGATCCTCCTTCGACTGTTTCTGGCTCCGCACGTGAGGCTTTGGGAATGTCAACAGAAGGCTGCAGATAACAAGATGGAAAATTGTGAAATGTCAGAGATGACAGAGCTGCTATGAGTATCTATGTGCATTTTTTTCAAAAAGTTGTCACCATGATTAGCGTCAGGCTTAGAGGTGAAACGTTGGCCTTTTGTCTGCCAGGCAAAGGCATGGTTATTTAGGTTTAATGCTCCTTTTACCCCGGGAGATGATTTGGGGGAACGCTGATGCTATTTATAGTATAGTATAGTCATGTGTGGAGCCAAAGAGATAAAAAAAAGAGAGACATGCTGAGTGATGGGGGATATGAGAGCCTTAGTTCATTAGCAAGATGTACAACTTTGGTAAGTATATGGGGGTCGAATACCAGACTTTGTCTTGCCTTTACTTTATGGGAAATATCTATTTTTACAGTGGCGTAACGAGCCTTTCTCTCAGGTGTGAAATGAGGCTGTGCATCTTGAGTGTTACAATAAAATATCTTAAAAGTCTTTAAATGTATTATTTATTATTAATAAAAAATATTTTATCACAATATAAGTCAGGGGATTCTGCAAATGGGATGAGATAATTATCTTCGCCAACACGGTTCAGTTTTCTTGTCCCTCTCTTAGCAGGACAATTAAAGCTTCACTAATCAATAGTTAATTAAATTATCACCAACTCTGCAGTTACGTAAGCTCTTCAGAGTCTTTAACGTCTTTCAGTCCCATTACTTTTCTTTTCTTGCATTTTCACTCCTCGTGAACTCTAGCGGCAGGCAGCTTTTTTTTTTTTTAATCCAACAGAACAAAAATACATCTATTATTCAGAGTCCTGGAGCTCTTGGCTCATCCTGATCTTATTTGCATCAGCTATGTCTTTGCATTGTACTTGTCCTCCATCTTTAGCTCAACATGTAGAACACTGCTGAACTTATCCAGCTGTGTTGTGTGTCGTATGTGGAGAACAGGCGAGTGCATCCGCTCAGGATCCAGCAATCAGCCGAACATTTCACTGGCCCATTGTTTCTTCCAATCCTCCCAATTGCCACTTCGCTGAAACTGGGGCTTTCGGATTTCATTTAGTCTGAATATTGGTTTCTAATGCATGTAAGGATGTTGTTGTCCCAGTGATAGCACTGAAGCAATTCCAGACCAAATGAAGAAATTGTATTTGTGTCGCTGCTCTCTTAGGAGGTCAAAAACTAATTTTTTTTCATTATATCTAATGGTTGTCCTCCATTGTTAAAATCCTTAAACTAGATATTTGTTTGGTATTAAAGCTACGATTGTACCGAAACTGATTTCAGGTTTTGATCTAATTTGTTGGACTCTTGTGAAATCTGATCCAATACATGGAGCAAGTAACATTGGTAAAATGGTTATATTCGCTCATTTAGGACATGGCATACTTTGGTTAGGATAAAGGTCAAACTTTTTGTATAATAATCAAGTATAACTTTTCAGATCAGAGATTAGATACATTTTCATTTTACTCCCTACCTTAATAATATAGTACTGGGTTATTTGGGATTTTTAGCCCATTCAGCACTCAAAATGATTGCTGACCATCTGCCAAAACACGCCCTAAGCAACCGACTGCCTTGCTTCAAAACAGCCACATGGTCATTTCACTGCATTGTGCAAACGGAGTTCGAGAGACCTGAAACGGCCTTTTTGGAAATCCATCTCAGTAAACATTTCATGGCATCATAGTCTTATCAAACCGGCTTTATTGTCACATGCAAACAAACTCTGTCCTCGCTTTCAAGTTCACAATAACGTATATGATTTGAGAGACCGCTATCTGTTCTGCAGCTGGTCAGGTGTTGGAGCATCTTTTCATCAGTCCGTGGGTCCCTTGGCATCGGGCCGCACAAAGAATGAATGAAAAACATGTTGATTTGATTATCAAGGTCGGAAAGATGTTTTATTTGCATCTGCAAGTGCAAATAAAAAATGAAAACTTAAAATTAGGTTTCTACTATGCCTGTGTTCTGGCAGAATATCCTGAGATCGCCAAAAAAGCACTGAAAACCCTGCCTCCATTTCCAACATCCCGTCTTTGTGAAGCGGGTTTTCTGCAGTGACAGCGACCAAAACTAAGTTACGGAGTAGACTGGACATAAAGAACACACTTTTTAGACCTCAGTAGCAATGACTTCATGAACTTCTTCAATGGTAAGATTCTGGCTATTAGAGGCAGGATCAGTGATCTCCTGCCCTCGACTACTGCCGGTCCATCCTCAGGTGGGATGGTCATGGAGGCTGTGGGCCCTGTTGTGTGTCTGGATGGATTTTTTACCATCAACCTCGACCAACTGTCTTCAATGGTTTCTACTTCTAAATCGTCTACCTGTCTCCTGGACCCTGTTCTGACTAAGCTGTTTAAGGAAGTTTTACCTTTAGTTAGTGCCTCTCTACTAGATATTATCAATGGGTCTTTACTAATGGGTCATGTGCCACAGTCTTTTAAAGTAGCTGTAATTAAACCTCTTCTTAAGAAGCCCACTCTGGATCCAGAAGTGTTGGCTAACTACAGACCTATCTCTAACCTTCCCTTCCTCTCTAAGATACTGGAGAAGGTAGTCGCAAACCAGTTGTGTGACTTTTTACATAACAATAGTTTATTTGAGAAGTTTCAGTCAGGATTTAGAAAGCATCATAGCACAGAGACAGCACTAGTGACAATTACTAATGATCTTCTAGTTGCATCAGATAGGGGACTTGTCTCTGTACTGGTCTTGTTAGACCTTAGTGCAATGTTTGACACCATTGACCATGACATCTTATTACAAAGACTAGACCAGTGGATTGGTATTAAAGGTACAGCACTAAGCTGGTTTCAGTCGTATTTATCAGATCGATCTCAGTTTGTATTTGTAAACGATGAGGCCTCCGTTCCCACTGCCGTTCGCCATGGAGTTCCACAAGGTTCTGTGCTTGGACCAATTATATTCACCTTACATATGCTTCCTTTAGGCAATATTATCAGAAAACACTCCATAAACTTTCACTGTTATGCCGATGATACTCAACTATATCTGTCGATCAAGCCAGATGAAACCCACCAGGTCGCCAAACTTCAAGCGTGTCTTAAAGACATCAAAACCTGGATGACCTGCAACTTCCTGCTGCTGAACTCGGACAAGACTGAAGTTATTCTACTCGGACCAGAACACCTCAGAAATCAAGTATCTGACGATATGGTTTCTCTGGATGGCATTGCTCTGGCATCTACCACCACCGTAAGGAATCTCAGAGTTATTTTTGACCAGGACCTGTCCTTTGGCTCTCACGTGAAACAGATCTCAAGGACCGCCTATTTTCACCTACGGAACATCTCAAAGATCCGGCACATCCTTTCTCAACGCGATGCAGAAACATTGATTCACTCATTTGTTACCTCAAGACTGGATTACTGTAACTCCGTATTATCAGGCTGCTCCTGTAAATCCCTTGGATCTCTCCAATTGATCCAGAATGCTGCAGCTCGTGTACTAACGAGGACGCGGAAGAGAGATCAAATTACTCCTGTACAAGCTGTTCTCCACTGGCTTCCTGTAAGATCGAGAATCATATATCTTACCTACAAAGCCTTAACTGGTGATGCACCATCATATCTTAAGGACCTTATTATGCCATATTACCCCACGAGAGCATTACGCTCACTGAATGCAGGGTTACCTGTGGTTCCCAGAGTGTTAAAAAGTAGGTTGGGGGCTAGAGCTTTCAGTTATCGGGCTCCTTTTTCTGTGGAATCAGCTTCCACTTTCAGTCCGGGGGGCAGGCACGGTCACCTCATTTAAGAGTAGACTTAAGACTCTTTGATAGCGCTTATAGTTAGGGCTGTTTCAGGCTTATAGTTAGGGCTGGCTCAGGTTTGCCCTGGTCCAGCCGCTAGATATGCTGCTATAGGCCTAGACTGCTGGGGGACATCTTAGGATACACTGAGCTCCTCCTCTCCTTCTCTCCCTCTTTTCGCTCCTCCTCTCTTCTTCACCTCTTCTTTCTCTCCTTCTGGATAAATGATTGTCTCTTCAATGCATATTACTAACTCTACTTTCTTTTTCCATGGATTTGTGGCTGCCCTGGCCCTGCTGATGCAACCATGGCCCTGCTGATGCAACTGGCCTGGAGCCGGTCCTGCCTACTGCCATGGCCCTGCTGATGGAACTGGCCTGGAACCAGGCCTGCCAGCTGCCATGGCCCTGCTTTCCCCTCCCACTGCCCCTGGGATGCCCTTCCTCTCTACCTCCTTCTGCTTAATGGATCGTGGCTATCTGGATCATGGACCATGCATACTACTCATTATATGAATAATTTCTGTCACATTCATTGAATGTGCTGTAACTCTGTTACGTTATTCATTCTGGCCAGATGGTATTTTGTTGCTTCTGTCCATCCGGGGAGAGGGATCCTCCTCTGTTGCTCTCCTTCAGGTTTCTTCCCCTTTTTTCCCTGTGAAAGGGTTTTTACTATCTTTATTGGGGGAGTTTTTCCTGATCCGATGTGAGGTCCCGGGACAGGGATGTCATGTGTACAGATTGTAAAGCCCTCCGAGGCAAACTTGTATTCGTGATGTTGGGCTATATAAAATAAACTGAATTGAACTTTGGGTGTCGTTGTCTCCCGTCACCCCGAGATGGGACCGGCTCGTAGCAGAGAAACAAGCTCAATGCTCCCACTAATTCGGCGTAATGGTGAGTTGTATTTTTATGCACTTTATAATTGTCTTTATGCCGGCGGTATCATTTTATTACGTCATATTTATCGGCCACTTACACGAAACCGGTCCGTGGTGCAATAAAGGTTAAAAAACGTTGCATTAGACCACCCCATGACAATAAAGCAAAAAAAAATATACAAAGTTGACTAAATGGATTTGCAAGCTTGAATTCTGCATGCTAATACAGTCACAAATTATCAAATGCTCTGATGGTAAAAGAAAAGAAGATCAGCGCTACCTAGTTTTCCAGTTTCATTTGATTCACGAGCAGTGATTTATTGGTTGTTTGTCTTCAGGCCATTAGGAGCACTAAAGTAAGGAAGAAGAACCTGATGTTTTCCATCACTGTCTCATGTAATACTGTCAGGATGTGGTTACAGCAAATGCAAGTTATTTTTATTAAAGTTGCCAACTGCAGCTTTAACACTTCAAAGACAACACAGGGAATTCAAAGCCTGTTGCAGGGCAGTGATGAGGAAAAATAAAATACATGAATGCGTGGTTGGTTTATGTTTTCCTTTGCTCAAATAGCTGCTAATTCATAACTGTGTAAGCAGAACATCATACTGACAGTGTGCATTATTTCTCATGAAAATGTCTTTCGCTGTTTTTTTTCACCAGCCTTTTCATCAGCCTCACTTGATGTGATGTGAAATGAAATGAAATCGACAGTCATGATTAGTGTGGGGAAATTAGCTCAGCCTGTCAATCATTCTGCTATCACAGAACCCACCAAAGCCCAAGAGAAACCAAAGCCGATAAGACTTATGGAGGAAAAAAAAGGATGGATGGGGAGGAAATGGGAAGATATGAGGGGAAATTATGAGGAGAAAGGAAAACATAAATTCTTATCATATTATAGAAACATTAAAGAAAACAAACTGTGCAAACTACTGATAGAAAATGAAAAGATATAGTGATTACTGTATTCAAAATCTTTGGGGCTTATTATACTGTCAGTCACAGTGGGCTTTCGCTCCTAATCTAATCCTAAATAGAACCCTATATCCAGTCATCTTTATTCCTCTGCTCGCTCACCGATGTAGGCCACTAAGGACTAGCGTACGTACATTCTGCTGGCACAAGCCTTAAGCAATGATCGCTGGTGTCCAGTTAATCTCATTTCTCAGCAGGAAGCACAATGCACCTTTCAGAGAGTAATTTGAAAGACATGTGATTGAAAAAAAAGAAATCTGCTTTTCTATGGACCAGATGTACTCAGTGTATGTGCTTTTCCTCCCTAAACCACGTGTGCTTCCCCGGGTGCACGCTATTTCTTACATGGGCAGCCCCAGTGGGAAGCAGACAGCACACCGTCAAGTGAGATGACACAATGTGACACTGCACTCCCAACTGGTTGAGAGTAATACTGGGCACACGGAGAGGCGTCTAAATCTGCTAATTTTGACTTTTGTCTCTGCTTAATACGGGCTGACTGCCTCTTTATGTCTTATGGTCGTGCAAATCGAATGACCTTGTCAATTATCATTGATTCTTCATGAACTGTTGGTGTAAAAAGGTGTTTGCTGCAGTTTTAAGTATCAGACTGTAGTTCTATAGATTTCTGTCTTGATCTCAGGTTTAAATCCAATGTCATACAGGCTCACCATATCAGACTCTTTATGCTCGACTGGTCTCCTGTATGCAGCAGTGCACTGCAAATTTGCATTGTATATACAGTAAGGGACACCTTGACACTTGGCTCCCACTTTTGTTTCATTCAGCAGCCAAAAATTGCAACATTTCTACAGTCTGACCTCCATCTCATGCCTCTTTTTTTGGCCCTGACTGTTGGGTCTCAAAGCAGAGGCTGATCTCCATTTGTTTAGCTACATCAGCCTCTCTCTCTCTCTCTCTCTCTCTCTCTCTCTCTCTCTCTCTCTCTCTCTCTCTCTCTCTCTCTTCCCCCCCCCCCCACTGGGCAGCTGCAAATTAAAAGGCCTTTGGGAGTTCTCGCTCCCCTGCTCTTGGCTTCTGTAGGTCAATGATGGGCCAGTCGAACCGGACCAGAGTTGCATGAATAAGAAATCATTGGAATAGCCATCTAGCTATGAGACTAAGGTTAATCACCTGCTTATATAATGCAAACAGCAAAGAACCCATAGCATTGTTACATACCCCCACAGTAGCCCGTGTTGAAGTGTTCTCTGATGCAACTCATGGGGGGCTCGGGCCGAAAGGGATGAACAGAAATCTCTGGAGGCTGCAATACCCTGAGGCTTGAGACCGGGGCACTGCCAAAGAAGCAATGCACCAAGACTTCAGCCTCAAAACGCCAGTGGGCCCGCGTCAGAACCCCAACAATGGCATATGGGAAAACTCTAAAAAAAGTAGTGACAAAATTGGCAACAACCTAATTCCTGTGTTGCTGACATCAACACAGTAGCACAAATTGTTGGAGGGTCGACATGTTTTTAACTTGACTCCCTGCCTCTTAACAGACAGGTAGTTTAGGATAATGTGCTGGCACCTGGAAATAACGACTCGTAAATCAACATATTGGATTAATCGATGTGAAAAAACGTTAAGTTAAGTGCTCCTAACGACCACCGCTGCAAGCTCAACTGAAAATACTTCAGTCGTTACTTCGGACAAAAAAAATTTCCACGTCAGGTGTAAATCAATGAGCTGAAGTGAAATGGCAATTCATTCTCGTTACTGAATCACGGCAGATGGTTCTCTGGTTAGTGTGGGGAGCCTCTATGCCTGATTGATGTCGAATTCTAGTTAGCGTTACGTTTTTGTGATGAAACATCGAGATCACATATGAAAATAGGCCAAAATAATATGTGCTTATTACACTGTTAATCCTGCGAAGAGAGGTAAAGCACTCCTCTCAGACAGGTCACGCCTTGCTGGAGGTCGAAGAAGCGTTGATAGCTATTATCCTTATAGTGCCTCACTCCTCTTCTGTCATTAACCTACTCTGTCCTTGATGTATGTCACTGGTTGGCTCATCAGAGGAATTGCATTTTATTCAAATTGACAAACTGTTGAAGAATGATTTATCTACGCATCCTCACAGTTGAAGTGGAAAATTTCTTCCTTTCGCACCAAACTAATTCTTCTTGGATTTATTTGAAACCCCTGTTATCTCAAGAAAGTACATCTAATTAATGGAAGACAATGCTGAGATGGAATTGCCCTCCAAAACAACACATCTAACTAGTTTCTGGTCTGATACCTACAAGAGGTTTAGTTCCAAAAACTACTTAGTTAGGGTTAAGGAAAACTCACAGTTCAGGCTAAAATAAGTACGTGGTTAAGTTTAGGGATTAAAAAATGCTTAGTGTGGCTTGGGAAACAGGAAGCAAACCACAGTCTCCCATCCCACAGTCCATCGTTATAGATGGGTCAACAACCCATCTATTCCCCTCATGTCTTCAGGACTTTGTGGGTCTATAATAATGTCACTTAACCTACTTTACTACTGACGGACAACTTCAAGAGGTCTTTGCCACTTGCACGTAAAGGTATGTTGTTATTGGGCATTTGCTCAACAAGTGATGTCTTGGTTGACAGTCTTGTTTAAACACAGCTGTAATAAAGCTAGTAAAACAACATAGAAAAGGCAGGTTGTCCATTACATGTGAAACAGAGCACTGGAACCAGATTGTGTGTGGCACCCCTGTGCGTGTGTTCTATGTTTTTATTGTATAGCTCTTTTATGATGATTTGAAATGTTTGTAAAGTGTCTTTGAGTATTTCGAAAAGCTCTATATAAATTAAATATATTATTATTATTATACTGTGAAAGCTCTCTAAAGCAAGATTCTAGACAAATCACACATGCAGTCTATTTGCAAAGTGTCATTCTGACTCTTGGAAAGAAATCTACCGCACTTAAAGTTTCTTAAAAATATTAAAAGACAGCCCTTGATAAAGATCAATATAGCCTGCACACCAGGAAGTCCAACTACAGGAAATGTCGAGTCCAAAACATCCAAATGGCAAAGAAAAATCCCATAATCTACTGAACTGGCTCAAAAGGCTGCTGTCTGTGGTCTAAATACTGTGGATAACATGGTTGACGAGTGATATATGACCTACGTATGACTGTGGTGAGGAGGAAGAGGTTAGAAGACACAATTGTATCACAACTCAAAAATCCATTCAAATACAACGTGCAAATCACACATCATCTCACAGCTTTTATTGTATTATATCATTTTTTAATTAATGTTCTGCTTCTTGTGGTCTATTTTCAGCATTTTGTTCAAACTAAAGTGCCAAATGAGTGCAGTTAAACAACTTGGCATAGTAAACATTATCTGTCTTGTTGTGGATGAGAGTAAAGGTAGACTGCGGAGGCTTGTTTGAAAAGCCTGATCTCAGTGTTTGTGTCAGGGAGATGAAAAAACGAGTGGGAGAGAAAGAGATAAAGATGTATTTAGGATTTACAGCCAAGGGCTGAGCCCAGTTCATTATCCCAAACAGCAAAGCCACAATGAGGAAAATACAAGCGCTGTGATCCTCCAAATTAAAATGTGCGTGTGAAGCTCTTCGCTATTTAACAACCCTCTATTTTGCTTTCCTCTACATTTTCTACTCAAGTTAAAGTCCTTTGATGTTGTTGTTCTTCGCTAGAATTGGTTTAAATTATTTTTGTAAGTCTCCACTCAATACCCCATAATGACAAAGTGAAATCAGGATTTTAGACACTTTTGCAAATGTATACATAGATTTTTGTTCTCCTATTTAACACACATTAACCATTTAGACTCCGCTTTGACATTTGAAGTTTAGCTCAGGTTTCTCTTATTTCTCTTGCTGACCTTTGAATCGTTTCTACACCTTGATACCACTCCGGTTCCACCAACCCCAAGGTCCTCTTCTCCACAATAAATAAACCATTTAAACTATGGACCATCTACTAACTGCCCACTTCTAGCCCTTTTCAAAGCGGGTACCTTTTCAAAGCGCTATACAAATCAAATGTATAATTATTATTATTATGGCTTGGAGTCCACCTGAGGTCAATTAAATTGATTAAACATGATTTAGAAAGGCCCACACACCTGCCTACATAAAGGTCTCACAGCCGACAATGCGCATCAGAGCAGAAAGGAACAATCTGCAGAGCTCAGAGACAGCCTTGTGTCTCGGCAGAGATCTGGGGAAGGCTACGAACACATTGTGCTGCATTGAAGGTTCCCAAGAGCACAGCGGCCTCAATAATTCATGCATGGGAATAGTTTGGAACAACTAGAACTCCTCCTAGCTGGACAAACTGAGCAGGTGGGGGAGAAAGACCTGGGTAAATAAGAGGTGACCAAGAATCTGAAGGTCACTCCAGAGTCCTTGTGTGGACAACACGCCACCGATCTTGGCTTTATGGCAGAGTGGCCAGACGCCTGGAAGCCTCTCCTCAGAGAAAGACACATAAAAAAGCCTGCTTGCTTGGAGTTTGCAAAAAAAAAAAAAGCACTGAAAGGACTCCGACTGTCGTAAAGATAATTATCTGGTCTCGTGAAAACGAGATCAAACAGTTGGCCTCAAATTATGTCCAAAGAGCATCTGCTGAAAACGTCACTTGAGGATGTGCATAAGAAGTGTTTTAATAGTATCTGTATGTCCTTTTTATAATGTTTCTTTTGCACTTTGTCTTGATGAGTTAGATTTTTTATTTTTATTTAAAGTGCTTTGTTGCTGAAATGTGCTATATAAATACACTTGCTTTTCCTAATAAATGGCACTCAAGGGAGCTACATTGTGCAGACTTTTTTTTTATATTTTCATTACCTCAATTGTACATGTAATGTCTGGAGAAAACCAGGCGCTGCTAACCACCTGAGCACTACCACCCAACGGTGAAGCCTGGTGGTGGCAGCCTCAGGCTGTTTGTATGGGAACATTGGTTTGTCTTGTTTTTACAACCGTAAAATGGAGCGCTGGTAGATTTATAAGGACATAAGACAAACTGCCTCCTTACCTATCTTCTTTATAGACTCTTAAAACCATCAGTAGCTTCAGTCATGTGGACACATTATGTCACTTTTTATCCCTTGTAAAAAAAAATTGTGTTGCATCAGTAGGCTACATACAAATACAGAAATGCAAGAATCATGTATGTTACCATAGCTCGTCAATGTGTGAAGGATTCAGTGTGTGTGTATGTGTGTAAGAGACTTGAACATTTAAACCCATGGCGGTCAGTGCATCATTTTGTTTCCCCTTCCACACAATATTTGGCGCCGAGGTTGTGTTGAAGTGGCGCGTGGTTCTCCAGCACTTTATCTCTACCTATGTGCCTGAACACGCATAATAACAATCTCCGCTGTGTTAAGTTAATTAGCGCCGACATATTCAGCCCGTGCAGTCATGAACGTAGTGTTCATTTCTATTCTTACTTTGAGTGATCTTGTCGTTGCTCTAAGCAGCACTGCAGACATGTTCTCTCTCTGGCCCGTGAATTAAATTACCCTCCTGCTACTGTTTGAGTAGCTCTATTTAAGGTTGCCCGTCTCCGATTTGTCGTTGCCATGAACACTGGAGGTCATGTTAAGACATCCGCGTCTGTGTAAAAGACACAGTGTTGTTCATACTTGGGCGCGCATGCACACAAGTGGATGTTCCTGTCAGCTAGTTTCTTTTTGATTGTCAGTGTCGCGTCTCAGAGCTGTCCATCAAGAACAACATGGGAGATCACATGAGGAACGTAGCCCGAAGCAATGCTGCAGACCACTGAGATGCCAAAGGCTTTTGGCATCTTATTTATTGTATCTTTGATTGAAAAGAAAGGTCATTGTATGTCTTGTGTTAAAATTATATGCAAACAAACTTAAAATATGCACAGGAGCAGAATCACTGTTTCTGGCATATTTATCATCCGTTTACTACTAGAAACATACATAAAGGGCAAAGGATGATCAAAGACAAGTCTACACGACCCAGAGGAGCAAAATAAAAGCCTTGTATCATTTATGTGACATCTAACCTTTGCAGAGACGATGTCTATATGTGGAAGGAAGACTAAGTATACTTAGCATAAACCGTAAATATTTAAAGCATTGGAGCTCCATTCAACCTAAATTTGGCATACTTTTTAAAAATAGCACCATATCTGCAAAGAATAAATAATTCAGGAACATATTTTAAAGCACACATGCATGTTTTAGCAATTGAGGTCTTTTGCAAGTTCTCATAGGACATTCTGTGGTTTAGTGTGTCAGTCACTAGCAGCAATGTGACTGTATCCTATAGAAGAGGAGACGAGAGGTGGGTTGAATTATTCTCCATTTAGACTTGAAGGTGCATTGTGTAAGATATGGGCAGAATTATAGTATAAAACATTCATGAAAAGAACTAACATTGACAACAGAATGTGATGAGGTTACAGACATCTTTGGTATTGTGTTGCAGAGACATCCACTGAAATGAGCACGCTGAACAGCTGGCCCCGGCCCGTCCGGTCTCGTTAAAACACTTCCTACCTCGAGAGGTGACAGTCAGTCACTGTAGTGTTTAGTCTTCTCTCGGTCCAACATGAGAGGATGAAGAAGTAGAGCTGCCCCGAGGGCTTGCCAGTAATACATCCATGATCTGTGTACAACTTGCACCTTTTTTGCTGCACTAAAGTACTTTTTGCAATTGAGGTTTAAAAAAATTGTGCTCACTGGACTAATGTATATGCTTTTGGTGCAGAAAAAAATGACATTCCCTATGCCAGAAAAATCACAAAAGAGTCTATAGTAAGCCTCAATAGTCGGACATTTAAGTACAGCCTTTCAACCCGAAGGAAAGAGTTGCACTGAGAATATAATAACACCTCTTGTTGCAGTCCATTCAAATGGGCAGAGGCACACCACATCTTTTATTGCTCTGGAATTACACTGAGAAATTGTTCCTGTTAGGAGAGGCATGAGATACGGTTGTCCAATTTCTGAACAGTTTTACTCCTTTGTAATTTAACCTTTTGTTATGCAGATTTGGGTACAGAAAAGATGGATTTGCCTCGCTTGGTTTTACCGAGGTTTTACTGCTGGTGTTTTATACTTATGCAGATTATATCGCTCCTTTAAAAAGAAACGAGGTGTATATTTAAGAAGACACTTTAGTACATACCAAAGTGAGACCCTTCAGTTGGGGCAGAAGATGAAAGGTGTAGTTTCCAGGAATTCAATACTGGAGTAGTTCTTTTAATCTTCTAAAACTAAATCCTTTAGTTTATAGGCCTGTCTGTGAGTGTTGGGTAATGGACAGAATACATCTGCGTTGAGATTGCTGCATAGGTTGGTGACTAACATTGTTACATTATAAAGTAGTTTTGTTGCCTAAAATGTATTAATTGTTTCGTAATGTCAACATGTGGCATTGTGAACTTCCGCACAAGTGATATGAGGCTGATATAAAACATGTTTTTGGTTCAATGCATCCCGTGGTTTGAAGTAACCTAAAATGCCGTACGTTACTGTTGACTGTGTTGTTATTCAGCGTGACTTGGAGAAAGAAACATCGGTGTAATATATTTTGAACGTCTAGACAACTCAACTCTTTCAGGGACAGACTCTGCCTCCTCTTTTCTACAGAGATCTCGGTGGTAACGTTGTTCTGCCCTTCTTCTTATAGATGGGAAAGGACCTCACAGTCACCATCCATCACGTGGTGTATGAACACCACATTTCATTGCAACTTTAAATAGCAATTTGTAACCAGAGGATGGAAGCAATAGAGGTTCATACTTCATCTCCTGGTGACAACTGCCTGCGATGAACCCTTCAGTTATACAGGGTCAATTGATGTTTTTGGGCCTGGAGCAAATGATATATACTGGAATCCATTTTTCATTGTCCTTTAATCTTCCTTTTGGCCTTTGAGAAACCACGACCGTCATCATTTGCTCAAAAGGCAAAATGCAAGACATGCTGCCCACTTAAAAGATATTCAAATGCATGAGTAGTTAAGACCAAGGTGGAGCCAGTTTTGGGGTATCTTGTTGTTGTTCCAGTTCCTCCCTTGGGTAGATGCCATGTGAAGAAGTACCTGCTGCTGTACAGTTGCCTGGGTTTCCTACATCTGGGTGGTTTCCTGCCTGTGACTGCATCTGTTCACGTTGATTGTCTGGTCTGACAAACATTGAGTACACATTAGATTAGTTAGGACAAATACAGCTATTCATTTGTTGAACTATTAGATTAACAGTTGTATGTTCTGCACGGGTTCTTTTCAACCAGTAATTATGAAGTAGCTGGTGGTTTTGTAACTACTGTATTTAGCCTGACACTGAACATATTTAATGCTTTATTTATAGTCAAATGGATTCTTTTGGATGATCTATTTTCCGCTCCTTCAGTATTTAGAAATAATTAACTTAATTTCTGCATATTTGGGGCAACGACCACATTCTTATGCTGCGTTCACACCAAAAGTGTTGCGAATGTTACTCGCGCCTGAAATGGGGCGTGGCTTATCTCCGTGGCTTATCTCCGTAACAGTTACCGTTTCCGCCATCCACCATGGAAATAACCACTAGTCGGAACATCAAAACTCCATCGCGTCTGGGTTCATAATATTATCCGTAGTCCCACAACAGCGTCTGAATGACGGCCACTACCAGCGCTACTTCAGCAGCGGTTTGATTCAGCAACGACAGGACGGCGGTGATGACGGGCGGAGCTTCTCAACACTGATTGACTTACACCACGCTAATTTTTCGCCCGATTTGAAAAACTTCAACTTGCGCGAATTCGCGCCGCCCGGCAGAAAATGTGCGTCTGTGCATTGACTTTGCATGTAACCTACTCGCGCGTCAAATTCTCAACGCTTTTGGTGTGAACGCAGCATAAGATGGAGTTAAGCATTGGGTTGTATCGAGATCATTTTTCTTCCTCGCCTTCTTGTTTCTGTTTCTGTTCACGAAGCAGCGAGACAAAAATCAATCAAGGATCCCTATCGAATATGATCATGACCTCAAATGGAATGAAGTGAGGATAACTAGCACAGTGATAGAAGGTCTCCTCAGAGAGATTCACACAAGTGCATCCATTGTCGGAAGTATTTTACTGCCTGGAAACATCCCGTCATTGGAACACTATTAGTGATTCAATTTAACAGTTTGATTGCAGGCTGCATCTGATAAGACCTATATGGCAGATTGCCCAAAACTAGAGGCCTGGGTCATTCCTACCGAGACTACCAGTTACATGACTAATCCACCCTATTTAAGAGAATATCCTCACTGTTGTTTCCACAAATATATAAGGCTGAGAATGGTTGTATGGCATAAAGTGGAAAATAGTGACTTTTTTTTAGGCGATACTCAAATATTCATGGCAGATTGTGATCTCGTCCTCTCATAAACACAAAGTACTCAGTTGAGGTCAAAGTACAACAGCATAATAGAACTTCATATGAAAAATTCAGAACGGACTAAAGCTCCTCATTGGTCACATAATTAAATATGTCCTTGATACCCCCCTCGCTACACTTTAAAACCTCCAGGAGTCAGAAATCTGTGACCACAATGTGACGCTTCAATCAATCATAATGTGTGATTTCATAAATGTAGGAAATAATGGAGACTCTTATGCTCTTCATGCGTACGGACTTCTGCATGGTGTAAAATGTTTGCAAATTACAGGGATAGAGAGCTGTACTCTCCATTGTGCTATCTTTCTTCATCTCCCGCTCGCTGTCTCTTCTTAAGAAGAGGGGACGTAACTCCACCGGTTGCTTCCAAGAGGGTCGATGATGGTCGCTTAGTTCTTTAATCCACTGGCTAATCCTTGTTCTCTTGAGATGAGAGGTTTTGAGACTGATAAATACCAACAGGCTTTTAGTTTTTCCAGCATCATGTTTTTTGGTATTTTATTTCATAAATCAATACAGTAAATGTATTATGTTTTGTATTGATTTTGCATTAATCTCTATTCCTTTTAAAAAGGGCTATCATGTTGGATCGTATCAGGTTATAAACCCACCTATATTTTACTACTGTATACATAGGTTTATACTATAATCTATACATTTAGAGCCTACGTATCTCTTCTTTCTGATTGGTCTTTTGCCAACTCACTCTTTTTCCTCTTTTGGGCTTATATCGACTCAGTCTATCATTTCTCTTCATTAGGATATCCCTTTTTTCCTTTTCTTTGACCCCTTTTTCTTCTCAGTCCTGAACACTTGCTCCTCATATAGCATTTTTACCAAACTCACCCAGTGTCAGTCATAGACACTAATGGTCAAAAGAGTATAGCTGATGTTTCTTACCTCCAGACAGCTGATTTAAGGAATGACCTTAAGATAGAAATGTGCGTGTAAAAATATTATTCTGTATTTCAACAGATTGAGGCAGATTCATTCTCTGAGCCTCATTGGATGATCATTTAATATAAAGACACGCTGCTACAGATGTGTCCTTGTTGAACTCTGCCTTGTGTTGGACACAAATGGTCAGTGCACCTCGGACTCTGCGGCCTGTCAATCATTAAACGGTTATTGAGCATGTTTCAAAATACAACTTTTAAGTTGCAAAAGAGAGAAGACAAAAGAAGAAAAAAACTAACCAAAGAGGCTAACAAGAAAACATGTTGAAACCGAGGTCCCGCCTCCTGACACCTCCCATGGCCACCCCCTTGATTGGCACACAGCTGCAGACAATCTGGCTCATTACTGGCTGTATATCAGGCCTGGTCCTGCAGGCACCACCGCTGCCATGCCGTAAGTTCTCTGCAGTTATTTGTCCATGGACTAAACTCTGTATTCTCGCCGGCCTAGAAGTTCCTGCTTCTGGTGTCTAGTCACGGGACTCACACTGTAACCTGCCTGCCTGCCTGCCTGCCTGCCTTGCCTTCCTCCAGTGTCGAGCCACAGGACTCGCACCACCTGTGGCGGACCACGGGCTCCCAACACTCCCTTGGGCTCCAATAAATACTGTTTCCATTCACTGATCCTGTGCTCTGCATTTGGGTCCTAACGTTGTGCTCCCGTGACCGTGTACCTACTAAGTGGTTTAGTTATTTAGAAAATATATAAGGTTACTTTACACTTCTAATCTATTCAAGCTGAACTTTGTATATTTGTATAGTCATGTATAACCTGGTGTCCATTTCACACTAACCGACAATAGTTCCAGGATGACTTGTGCATTGTGTGACACACACACACACACACACACGGATGCCACCGGCATGGAGCAAGCCCTGGAAGGAACAACAGACCAGGGGTCTTTTTATAACCATCGCAGATACACAAAACGGGGTCTGAAAGGGTAAACGCATTGAATACATTCAAGGCAACATGTCTTGTATTCTTTCAATCAAAGCACAATACTCTTATTCCATTCGTTAATATTAATGAATAACACAGACAAATGCCACGGTCTTTAATAATTCACTGCTTTGTATTTTATATTTTGATGGATTTACATCCTCAGATTTGGTGAATTTGTCTAGTGAGATGTAATAGCTTCACCCTGTGATTCCTCTAGTGCATCATTTACTGAGGGTTCATGCCCCTATCAAAATACATTTAGTAACAGCATCCAGCTATGCTTCCTAAATACCATCTTTTTGCTTCTATATTTTCCAGACAAAACTTCTTTGGAAAAATAAGAAGTCTTTTCCAACTTCATATCCTGTCCTGCGCTCTGGTTGTTCCTGGATGTTTTAAGATGGCTAGCCCCAGTAAGAAAGCCAAGTCGAGAATTCTTTCAATCTCACCAACTGATTGAATTATGATTCTGACCAGGCCATTACGTTGATGGTGCTCCTTGACCTTTGTTCAGCGCTTGAGACCGTTGACCATAACGTTCACATTAAAAGATTGAGGTGGTGGCCGTTGTGACTCAGGAGACGGTCGGTTCCAGCCTCTGCATGTCAAAGTGCCCTTGAGCAACACACTAAATCACAAGTTGCTTCCTGGGCACTTTACAGCAGCCCACTGCTCCTAAATGGTTGGGTTGATGGTTAGGATGGGTTCAATGCAGAGGTCAACATATATGTATGTGATAATTCTATGTCAACAACTGCATCACTGAAGTGGAGTGCCTCAATGTTCAGTCCTTGGAATGATTTATTTGTATACAGTATATGCATTATGGGTCACAGGAAATATAACATCTCGAAAACTCAGGTAAACTCGGCTAATCTGTGTAACCATGTCTTCATATGATATGCTCCTTTCAATGTTCAAAATAGACTATTTTGCCATCATGATTAGACACACTCGAGTCAGTTTCTTAAAGTCTCAAATATAAAGTCAAAGAAGAATGGCAGAGTAGTTGCCTGCAAAGCAGCTTTTGCAGACAGTTTTTCTGGAATACATCAAAACTCAAACTAAACCTTCTTTCATGAAGTGCTTTTGGGGGGAAACAAACGATTCAAATCCAGGCAGAATCCTGCAGTGGGCACACTAAAACTTAACATTTATGATCCATTATGGTTCCATCTCGTGCTGTATTTGGAGCTTCATCAAAACACTTATCTCATTAATTGAAGCTTTGCATTTTGCAACACAGATTTTTTACTTGGAACACATTTGTAATGCTCAAGCTGCCAGATGATATTCTGGAACACGTGAGGAATGACAAAAGAAGCTTTAGAGTTATTCAAAACCTCGATCTTGATACATTTGTCTGTCACCTTCCTTTATAGATGCCTATTAAGCCACTTTTCTTTTTCTATACACATGCTGGCTCGACTCGGTTTGACTGGGCGTGGCCAGAAAAGAAAGCCACTTGAAAAGCCCCATTAGGGCCACATGGTGCCTTTCTCGTGGAGAAAAGCTGTTCAATGAAAAAGCTTTTTTCCTAATGTTTCTTATGACAACAATATCTTGACAACATATCACCACTCTAAACCCTGTTGTATCATAGACTAGCATCACCCTTTTGCATTATGTGCAATGCGTTGACCGAAATATAAAGTTTAGGATCGGCCAAAACAAGCTTTTCCTCCATTTACCCATTTACTAAAGTGACGTCACCAGCGCTTTTCTGAAAAGTTCAGAGATTTATTTACTTTGAAGCTCTGAGCAACCGCACATAAAAGACGGAGCACTCAGAAAAAAAGTCGCTAAGTGCAGTGCCTTTTCTCTAGACAGCCGAGTCTACAATTGATAAAAGGAGCTATGTGGACACAGGCTCGATACACTGTAAATACACAAAGTTATGAGACTGCCCTCGACTTAAATACATTAAGTGTATGATCAAATGTCTAAAATCTAATCTTTTGAAAAGTGACCTCGAGTTGTAATGCAAATCATGACTCGTCTCTGCCACACATACTTACAGACTTAAACACGGGACATGATGGTTCACATCCCTGTGTGCTTTTAGGAGTCTGTCAGCATTTTTTTTTGTATGTAATCGTGACAGCAATCGTTCCTTCCTCCATAACTAAGGCTGTGGTTACACTTGTCTTCTCAATGCAACTTTTATCATCCGATCATGCCAGGACTGTTAACTGTCAAGACTATATGCTCTGAGATTGGATCTTGCTTCCACAGGGATCCGATCAGCCAGACCACATCCTGAGGAGGCCTGGTTCGCCCTGAGTTTGGATCTCAATGGAGGTGCGGACAGCATCTGGCTCGTCGGAGACAAGTGTAACCACGGATTTTAAGTCGCTTTAGTGGACTGAAACCAAGCCAGATAGAAGATAAACAATTAGGGTTCCACCTATGAATCATGGGTCGCATCCACCGATTAGCATTTGAACATGAACCTAAAATCAGTTCAGTAGGTTTTTACCAAAGGATGCAAATTCCTCCTCAGCGGTTTGTTTCAACGATGTTGCTGTTCATGTAACTTCCTTGTGGGAAGAAATTCAAAGAGACATTCAAAATCAACATCATTCGCCACAATTGATCACACAAGCACATTCTTTCTTCTCTGAGTAGTTGGTGTTTGTCAGACTAGACTGGACAGGTGGATTATGCTGCATCAGTGTCTCATTTAATATAGAATATATACAATTCAGTTTGTGAACTTGCACTTTTATATTTTATAAAATAGCTATTTTTAAATTGACGTTAATTTGAAATATATATTTAAAAAAAACCTCTCACGTGCCCTCATTTGAGAAACACTACCACAGATGATGTCACCGTTTCCATAGTAACATCAGATGATGTCAGGCGTTTCCATAGTATCACAGATGATGTCAGCCGTTTCCATAGTAACCGTTATTTGACTTCTTAATCAATTCATTCTGTGACATCAGAGTCTATATATAGAAGTTTCACTAGGCTAGTTAGACAGGTACGCCTACACCTCTACAGCTGCTGAATCCAGTGGACTCAACACGCTATTAAAAACATGTATTTTAATTAATTTATGATTAGATTAGGTTATTAACTGGAGGTTAGGTAGGTACCTACAGTTATATTGAATATATATATTAATAAATTTGTTTTCATTTATTTTTTTCATTTTTGTTATTGGTAGTAGGCATCAATTAGACATTTACAGATGTTTTTCAGACAATTGGCCTTGCATGTGCACATTTTTAGATGATGCTCATTTTAGTTATACACAAGGGTTGAAAAACATTGAATAAACAACAACAAAAAAAGAAACTGAATGAAACTAAGAACAAAAAGAAAAACGATGTATAAGAGTGATCTATTCTACATTCAGTTATTCATGAAAATAAAATCAGGTCTAAAGGGTGTATGTATGTAACGCATTTTCCCCATTATATAAAAAAAAAAGTCCAGTTCTTCTCCATGTTGTAAATGTCCATTGTAATGTTCATCCATGTATTCAGTGTGATAACCATTTCTGGAGAGTCTTTTTGCCGGCCACCAGAAGTGTATATGTGTCTCTTGACTGTTTTAGATGTGTTAAATAACTGTTTTTAATGATTTTTTTTAACTGATGCTAATTTGAAATATATATTTTTTTAAATCTCACTGACCCCCTGCAGTGCCTTAACGTACGCCCAGGGGTACAAGTACCTCCATTTGAAAACCACTGTGCTAGACAGCCCAAAATAAAAGTGTGTGGTTGTGTTTTTTCTTTTTAATGTAGTTTTAAGTATATCAAGTTTACCATTGGTCTGGTAATTATTTACTATCTTCCTCCAATGATTCCTATAAGTTGGTTCTTGCTCAGTGCTGCCCTTCCTGCAAACAAAAAGACCTGGGAGTCAAAACTAAAAAGCAATTTAAACATCCCATGTCAACATAATATTATTTATCCTAAGGCTACACATCTTCACTAACCTGGCGTCAGCGATGGTGGAGCCTAAAAGAAAATAATAGGCTTTGAAGCCAGAATTCTCATCATCTGTATGTCATTTTCTTTATCATTTTTATTAATGTCAAATAAATAAGAGATATGAAATGGGCATCATAAATATACCTTGGCCATTCTGTCCTTCGAGAAAAATCAGACCATTGTCTATTTATATCGCTCTATTTTTAGACACAATGGTGCCACGGAAATTGACAAATTGAAAAGCGCTGCACGTGACAGACTGAGCCTCTGCAGTTCGCTGCCTCTACCTCATTGGATATATCATATGTCTTTTTTTTCCCCTCAGTCTCGTTGACGTTTGTTTATTGTTTTTCTCCTCTCCCTCCCCTTCATTAAGTCAAGGTCATTTTCCCCCCCATTCTTATTTTACCTGCCCTCCCATTCAAATTCTCCATCTCTCCCTTTCTCCATTCAGTCGTGGAGCTCTGACTACACAGTCACGTTTTGCTTCATACTTTCACAAACCCCTGAAGGCGAGCCATTTCAGGATATTTCACAGCAGAGCAACACACAGACTCTGTCACTCGGGCATACAAGCCATCTCTCACTCTCTCTCTCACACACACACACACGCATCCTTTTGCTTCACACGTGACCTCAACCTGCCACATCTGATAGGGTTTTACCACACCAAGACGTTTTGTGTGCAGTTTTGCAAATAAGCCAAGCAGCAACAAAAGCAAGGATGGGATTTTGCTCGAGGCAAGGAACGGTGCAATTTATATATAGATTCATAAATGTATGAATGCAGCAGAGCTAAAAATAAAACTATGCTTTATTTTCTCCATCAACCCCCCCCCACCCCCTTACTCCCACTCTCAAAATCATTCAGCTCATGCCTCTGCGCTGCTCTCTGAGGAGATGTGCTAAAAATAGAGGTGTTTCCCATGCACGTTTCAGAACTGTTTCCCTCAGTCTCTAACCCGCTCTCCCCCTCCCTCGCTGGCTCTCCTTCTGGCACGCAATCTCCATTCTCTTTCAGTCCTCTGTCAGCCAGATACACACACACACACACACACACACGGTCATTTAAGTTGGCTACTCAATGTATTCTGCTGCATGGGCAGGGAGTTGTGGTCTTCATCTAAACACACGCGCGCACACACACGTAAATAAAACCCATTCATTTTGCCTTTCGTTAGTCGCTTTTTGTGTTCCAGAATAACAGTTGGCTTGATACTTTTTCTGGAGATGTATAAACAGAAATATTTATACACTCATTTGTTTTACCACTTGCATTTGTAGGTAAACATATAATGATGACATGTTCTACAGATATATTTGTCAAAACTGTGACAATGTTGCTGGTATGATGTCAGTATACTGTCAAAAGATAATTTAATCCGTCTATTTTGCTGTGACCAGACGCAGCTAACACACAGCTGAGCCTCACCTGGCATTTTACACACTTCATTGATAAAGGAGGCAATGTTGTTCTGATCCTCTTCACAATAATACAAAATTGTGTTGCGTGTGTGTGTATACAATTATTTTTTTTACGCCTAGACCTATTGACTTTTACAATTCCATTTGATTTGTAAAGCCATGAAATATCACACATTTGATCTCAGGGGTGTCCCCCGCCGGTGCAGAGATCAGTCCTTTTGATTGATGCAATTGTGATTTTCACCTCTGCTATCTCTGTGATGATGCACGAAATCCTGACTGAGAGTCTCAAACAATTTTTGAATAGAAAAACACAAAACGTATTTGCGATTACTTTCAAGTGAATCTTAAAGAGAAATAGGTCTATAGTCGGCCAAAACCTCTGGATCAAGGCTGGTTTGTCATTTTTGCCATCGCCATCTTGAATTTGATCCGTCTCTGAGTAATGTAGAGACGCCGTATACGGATCTGGCAACAGCAGCGACCTGTCAAGTACTAGGTAGCCACGCCCTAGTAACGCCTATCCTGCTTTATCTTGTATTCTTCTTCTGTATTTCTGTATTCTTCTTCTATAATTTACAAAATTGGCATCATGCTGTATTGAAGAATACTTGAAAGTAGCGATTGAGATCATGAAGTCAAATTCACATTGTTTACTGAGGTAATCAATCAAGTGAGAAGTAGGGTCATTTGATAGACTTCCATACAATCAGAGTTCTTTTTGCAACCAGAGGAGTCGCCCCCTAATGGTCTTAGAAGTCATTTATTGAGGCAGCAGCGAATTACAGTCAACTGCAGCTGTGTCTGTTTGTATAAAAGGTATCGTTAAATCAAAGCGATAAGAGTTATTGCTTATAAAAATGACAAGCCACAAGAGTGCATTGAACATATAGTCCATAGCAGGTCAAGCTCAAACGTAATGACCAGAAAGCCACAGCTTCACTCTTTGTTTAGTGGTATAAAATAGACACATTTTTGCCACTTTCATCATTACTGCCCTCTTCTTTTTCCCCAAAAAATAAAAAAGGTATTTCATGTGACTTTGAGTTGGTTAATTAAATGTTCTCTTTCCTGCCACAACCTTCCTTTAATGTAAATGTACAGCAGTTCCATGGGCACACTGATTTCTCTTACATTACATCCACCTTAGGAAATCCTGCAATGAAGCAAAATGCAGACTCAAACAAACAGAATCCAATCCTATTGGTATTTGTATGATCCCGTAAATGCATATGTAATGAGGAGAGGTGCACTCAACTGATTACTCTCAATATACTCTGCATGTGTGGAAGTAGACATCAAGCAGTCTGGACGTAAATTACAATATGCAGATGATGTTTTGCAAGTGGATGTTGAGGATGCCCAAATTGAAGGAGTGTCTTGTTTAAAAACATTTCAAATTTTACATGACCTTGTGTTTGTGAGTGGTTGCTCAAGGTTCACATGACAGCAGGGCTTGATTTGAGCGCAAATGCAGAACATTCTATTACCACAAAGTTAAACAAAGTTAGCGAATGTCTTCACATTTGATACAGAGGTCGACTTGGACTGGTTGGAATTTGGTGGGTTAAGGTCTCTGCAACCCTAACAAAACGTTGGCTATAACTCAATAATTCCTCTGCTAATTATGACAATTTCACAAATGTTTTAATAAGATAACATGAATAGGTGAGAAAATGTTTGACAGAAATGGACATGTCTCTCACTTTTCTATGTTGCCTTTATTTATGAATTGGTTGTATTGTCTTTATTTTTAAATTTAAATGAACTATTACCTACTTTTAAATAAGGTCTCTATTCAGTTTGTATACTGTATGTGAGTGAGTTTGGGTGTATTTTGTACATCTTGTTTTTGTTCAATCTAAAATTGGAGAATATAATGATATGGAAATCCCTTAAAAAATGCCTTTAAACATATCGTCCAGCATTGGCTCTTTGCTGCACAGCACCAACCGTGGAGAACAACAGCCCATACTGACTTATCCAAAGGCACAGTTTCAATATGGCCAGAAGGTCATAAAAAAGGGGGAAAGGTTAGTGTACTGTCATTAAATCTATTGTTATTGATCATGATACTTGTGTCAAGTAACAAAGGGTGAAGAATTTGCTCTGAAACACTCAGACAAATGTGTGCAAAAAGCATTTTCATTTCACCCCAAAAAATAAGATGAATACATACAACCCTGTGCACAGAAAACAGACAGATCTCACACACAACACATCTTATATCACCATTCTTTTAATTTGACTAACACTCATGGTTTTGTCAAAAAAAAAGCAATCAAATAGTAATTGCTCCTCGTAAAGAAAACTGAATTTCTTGCTTCTACTCGGGGAAACATGGATCCTTTTTATATTATTTCACTTTGCTATAGCTTTTGATGAGCTGGAAATTGGGCAGCGTCTATGAAGAGCAGAGTGAACTCAAGTTGCTGCCGGGTCCTCGGTGCCCTTTAAGTGTGTTCAGGCATGTTTGGTGCTGGTAGCAAAGTACCAACACAGTAACCTGACAACAGTGTTAGCTCGGAGCTAATGGAAAGTCTGTGTCATTGTGAAGCTGATGCCCATGAGAAGAAATAAAGTGTGATGAATGATTCTGCATGACCAGATAATAGTGTATATGCACACACACATGCATGCACAGGCTATATAATCAAGGGTCATTTTGTAATAGTACTTCCATCACTGTTACTACTGCTGGTAATATTACTTTTACAAATAATGCATTTTGTCAAATTTAAAAGTTCCTTTTTCCAAGTTAAAATAAGTCTTTGTTGAATTGTTAATACTAATCATTAATATGCATCTTCTGCGTCTTAGGATTTGTGAATAATAACATATACACAAAGTATTGATAAAAATGGCCCCTGCCACTGAGATATTATTACTGAAGGCCTATAAATACCCTGTAATATATATGCTATATATTCAAGGGTATTGAATTATATATACTATATATTACAGGGTATTGAATTATTATGAGTAAAGAGCATTTTACTGTTGTAGCTGTTCAAGGTATTTCTAGTTTTAATTACTTGGGCGCCCTGTGGGTTACAAGATGAATCCGGTAATCTAGTCAAACTTGATACGTGTAAAGATTTTAAGAAGAAACTATGAATTAATATAATGTAGGATTATATTAAAGCAAGATGTAAGGTAAGTGCAATTTGTGAAGGCTCATTTCCTCTGCATGATCTAATCTAATAATAGACTGTTTCAGGCCAGCTCACCGGTCTTTGTGATGGTTTGCTTGTCAAACGGCATCACTTTAGTCGAGGTAGACTTGCTCAAATTCTACTTATAGACGAGTGAAAAATGAGGGCTTAACTGAACTTCATGTGTAACACCCCCTAACCGTCACTAAAATTGAGCGATGAAGCTGCATGGTCTGAGTATAATATTCAGTCTCTTTAGTGGGCGCTGAAAGTGCTTAAGGTGCTCTCCCTTATTCCCGCACAGTGCTACAGGAGCACCTTGGGCACTGTTTTATACTATTAGTCAGTAGACTGGACAACATTTACTGCACAAATGGTCTCCAGTGCCACAAGTTAGGAGGATGTTAAGGGATTGTGGGAACAGGGGTCCAGCAAGGGCATTACATCTTACACAAATACCGACATGGCATGGAGATATAGAAGCACTGAGCAAGAACATATTAGATCAATTAACACAGTCCAAGTCTCTTGGAATCTTCCCATATTAATGTCGTCTGGCTTCTGCAAACTCGGGGTGGTGGACCGGACGCTGCCAGTTAGTGAAGTTTGCAGTGTTGAAATGTCACGGACTATTGATCTATTAGTAATTGAAACCCAATATCAGCAAATGTGTAGTGGTCTGTCTCTGTTTTTTTATGTTCAGTCTTCCTCTTCTATATTTGAGCATGAACCGACTTTGTGCAATTCTATAGTTTCAGATTTTTACATCACTAATTTCCTTTTAGTGTTACTCGTAAAAAATAGTTAAAGTTAAGTCAAATGGAACTTCAAACAAATGAGCATTTTAAAGCCACATTTACTGATATTTTTCTAGATATTGTGTATTTTTTTTAAACGCTGCTAGTTACATCCAATCCAGTTGAGAATCAAAACCAAATTCTGGAGCTTTTTGTGGCGCTCAGCTCATTGTTGTAGTCAGCTGTATGGTCCTTTTGTTTGTCACTGATATTGGAGGATTCTGGGAAGACGACATAAAAATACTTCCTATATAAACTACTTTGACACTGAGCGTAGTGTAATGGAAATTTGCTATTCTTAGTTGTATTTTATCTTTCTATTTGTGAGGTGGCTTACAAACCTCTATGTGCAAATCATCTTCTCTCCTGCAGTTAACACAAAATCCATACCAGCCCCTGTACCTGGTATCAAGTAATCAATCACTTGTGTGGACAGGTCATGAATTAAAAAGGGCAGGACAAAGACCTTTAGATGTTTTGATTCCCACACTGACCCAAACTGAAACAATCATTTGTAACCTCTACTTTTCCTCTCTGTGTATAAATGTGAATTATCATTCTTCAGTGTATCCTCACGCAGACTCATAGGGACTCTGTAACGGTGCCTCTTCTCTGTGCAGGAAATAAATGATAAATGGCTGATCCACTAAATGCGCAGGTAGAAAATCCACGGCCCGCCACTGCATTACAGTAGGCACTGGACGCATATCATGCACTGCAGATTGACATGTACTGGGCTGTGCTCTTGACCAATGGAAGTCCGATTAATTAACAGGAGGGGAAGACAAAGTTGTGCTACAACTGAATTTTGGTGTCATTTTTACCAGCGGGTGACGCCCATGAGGCTGTTAATGTCCTCATTAGCATGCAATCCAGTCAGACCCACATGCACCAGGTTAATCCGCTCTCAGATAAAAGCAACAATAACAACCTTGGGTTGTGACCCTTTTTGTCGCACTACCCAATCCATTATTCACCGTTCCATTTTTTTTCTTTTCACTTCAGACAATGAGATGAAGTAGGGATATACCGTAGAGGACACTCATGATTCTACCATTGACTAGCTGATCCCCTTACATTGGATAACAAATTAGTTCTTATGCTTTATGTGCCCTAGTTGTTTGATCCTGCGTGTCCATTAAGCCTCTTGAGAAGTATTAGAAGTTTACTTGGATAACCTACAGAAAAATAGGAAGTCAAAACGATACAAATTTGTATTTGTTTCCCCATGCGGTAATGAGACATAGAAAAGTGTAACATCTTGTGCATCACTATTGACAAAGGCGCCAAGTTGTTTGTGGCCCATGAGAGCTAAAATGACCACGGCTTAGCTGTTTTGCCACAGAAAGAAGAAAAAAAATGAATGGGAAGGGCTTTTGGCATCCGCTGCTCCATTAGCGCCACATTCTCTCCAGCGGGCAGAGATGATGAGGAACTCTGCAAGGTGCCGGAGCAGCTGAATCTACCTCAACACATGCTGATGACAGGAGGCCTATGCCAACTATCTAAATGCATTATCTTGTGTGCGTTTATTGTAGCCCAGACATTTAAAGAATCAATGTCAGTCATGCTAATGAAACCCGACTCGAAACTTTGATGCGATCAAAGTGAATAAGAATCTTCAGCAAAATGTCTAACTAGTGTTTTAACAACAAGCTACAAAGGATTGTTTTTTACTGACTTCTGTTTGAGACCTTCCGGTCTATTGCACTCCGGCAGTACACAGAATCAATGTTGAGTTATTCCGTCAGAAAAATAAAGTGAAGCAAAACTATTCAGCTTGATGTTTACTTTTTGCTCGCTTTCATCACTTTATGAATTCTGTTGAAGTGTTTTATGAATAAAATGTTATTTTATCATTTCTGAGACATGCTATGTTTTGTTTGTTTTCATTAAGCTGAAACTGTTCTTTATTTCCATCAGATCGTGAATCTCACTCAAAAAATAGCTTCAAAAGATTAGGACCAAACAACGGCCTATGTGTGATGGAAGCCAATTATGCTCCCGGTGCACAAGCTCGATCTGGTCGTGTGCACGTGCACATGCACACGCGGACCATAACCTAGATTCTTCCGATCGAGGTAAATTTAGGCTTAGGAATAATATAACTCGCCTGACAGTGTTCAACAGAACGATAATGGAATTGTAAAGCTACTGTCGGATTAGGGAAGCCACCTGCCTCCGTTTCCTATTTTACTGTAAACCTGTCCGGCTCGGATGGCCTGCCCGTTGAACTAATCTTCTAGCAATCGCTCCATCGATCATCCACCCAGAGTGAAATGGTACGCTTGTTAAGGCTTCAATTAAAAACATGCTTTCAGTGCAGAAAGAGAGATTTGGAGGTGAATTTGGCACAAGAATACTGTCACTGAAAACAGACTTTTTCACTCAAACTGGCACAGAGGCTCAAACCTGACTCATCAGGAGACTGAAGTAATTACATTTTTTGTCTTTATTGTCGTTATCCAACACAGGGTTGCACAACGAATTTTAGTTTTAGCCTATTTGCTACACAAGAAAAACATGACAAACAAAACCAAAACATTAGGGCATTCCTCGAGTGCATTTTTAAAATGTAGATCAGAATTTGAAAAGCAACAAATCAACAAAACAGTTCTCTGGGCAATATTGCTGACATTTTAACATTAAAAATTAAACATCAGGGAAACATGGTCCATCAACTTTGACTATGTTTGAGCAGCAAGCATTGGTGTAAACACAGTCTGCCTCCTCTCATCCCACCAGAGTCACGAAAGCCTTAATTTAGGGCATTTTAAGCTCATGAGGTTCCTTGCACTGCTGTGATTTTCATTTTGACAAGACAATATAGGGCACACTGCAATTTATTGAGGTTAAATTAAATTTTGAGGTGCTACTAAAATATGGAATCAATTTTATTATAATACTGATGAGATATATATATATATATATATATATATTTTAAACTAATCCAAATTAAAATGAGAAAGAAAGCCTCAATGACCACGTTTGGAGGACAAAACCGGACTTGTAGATGATTGAAAAAGCAAAAAATAAATAACCAGGTTACATTGTAACCTTACATATACATTGCATTTTGTTCACTGCCATTAAGTAAACCACATCACAAAATAATATGTCTTGCTATTTGCCTTTAGGCTAACGAATGGTTTCACTGAGCCTTTTCACACTCCAAAGTCGAAGCACATCAGAAAACATGTATTGTACAGGAAGAAAACAGGGTGAAGAAATGGGTTCAAGTGCGTACTTTCACTTATAAGGGTAGTAATACACTCTATACAGACGAGTAGCTGAGAAGCCGAGTTCTCCTGCTAATGCATTGCACTGCTGACCACGTCCTCTCGCACAGCTAATGCAGCCCAAAGCCTTAGCCTCTCTGCCGCATTCCTTTCCTTCGTATGCGTTGATTTGAATAAATAGGGTTGTACTCAGTCAAAGCCATGTAATATGTATCGTCTTCTACAGCGTTCTCTCTGCACTCATATTTTAGGATGCATTTCTCGTCAATATGGTACGTACTGAGGAATGTATTGCTTCAATTAACTACACTTAGCATCAACACTGGTTAGACATTTCAAATTTTTCTTTTACGGTTGAGTTTTTTTTAAAAGGTCAGAGAGTAATGCTTTTGACTGGGAAAGTCATCACCTGTCCTCAAGCCAACCGAATATCTGAGCAGAGCATCATCAAGGACGAACCAAGTGATTTCTGCAAATGATCTGAATTAATTTCACGCCATTCAAATTCAGTTGAAACAAAAAGGCTTCAACACCAACGTGCTAAATCGTATGTGGGCATAGAAGCAGTTTAACAGTTTGGGAAAAGCACTTAATTGCAATCTTACAAGGAGTTAGATGAGAATAATGATACCGCTCCGTCTGTATGAATTTTTTCTTTTTTTTTAAACTTTGGAGCCCAACTGTTTTCCTCTGCTTCCAGTCTTCTTGCTGAGCTCTTGGCAGAGGCTCCATACTTGATGCAGATACATCCATTTGGTATTATTGATTCCAATAACACAAAAAGTATGGAATATGTTGGCTGTAATGCACTGCAGTGGTGATTTTGCAGATACTGTTACATGCATTGGTGCACCTCTCCAAGGAAAACATTAAATCTCATCTGTCTGCCGAAAACTCACCAAGCTAGCTCAATGTTTAATTTACTTCTGCAATGTCAAGACAGCAGGCACTCAGATGAACAATTATCTGTTCAGTCAAGCATTAGCTGAAGACCCAAAATCTCATCAGTAATAATTAGGATATTCATTTGTATTAGATTTTGTGTGTTATAATTAAGGTGATCCCCAGCAATCTGCCAGTCATGTCTGGATGTCATTTATTACCGAGTGACACCCAAGATGTCATAGTTGTGCTTAACTTAATTAATTTGCTCTCACTGGGTACCTTGAGTCACCTTGAGTAGAACCAGGCCAAATGGACATGCCCATCAGCTTGCATAATATTTTATTTTAGACAGCCGGTCGAGATAGAAAGCGTGTTTGATGACGAGTATGAAATTACATCAGCAATAACATTAGAACTGCCAGCGTAGCACTGCACGGTGTTTCTAGTTTAAATATTGCTCAGCCTTTTTATTGTTAATATTTCTTTTAAAAGATGGCATTAATTGGTCAAATATATTATTGTTGGCTAACTATACATACCTAATTCCGATTCAGCCTGTTGCACAACTTTGTAGAGTGACATTGTATATGTCATTGCTGATTGAGTTGCCTGGCCCCAGATGGTTACACAATAACAAAGATGAAACAAAAGCATTGCATGCACAAGATCTTGTTAGTCGAAAACAAGGTTAGCCTTGTCGTTCTTGGACACTTTCCTCGTATGTGCATTACATTTTAACTGGGAATCCAAGACAACACCTAGATATTTTCTTTGGATTTGATTTGGCTGTGGAAAGCCATATTTAATCTTATTGAAAAGCACACAGACGGTTTTTGCACAGTTCAGAATCAGGAAGTTAGTTTGAAAACACCAACCTTATGCCTCTTCAGTACCTCTGCAGCCATTGTGGAGTCTTTTTCGATATATGCATTATTGCATCATCAGCATACATTTGGCATCCAACCTGTTTACAGCTATGTAGTAGCTCGTTAATTTGGGCTCTGCCCATTTTGCAATTTTGACTTTATTCCAAAGTCGATCATTTTTCACTCTGTGGCCACTTTTACCATCATCAAATGTTCTAATAAATTATGTAATAAAACATGTAGCCAATTGTTGAATTTCTACATCGGAATTGATTTGGATGGAGAAGCTGGTTTCTTTCAAGAAATGTAATCATCTGCTCTATAACTTTAAAGATTCCCAAAGGAATTGGGATGGTCAATAATTACAATCTTGGTCAAGTTGTCTCAGGTTAAGAATGTAATTGTTGTCAGTGTTTTGTTTAAATATTTTAGGTAATTCCCCCGGAATTGATGTATAAACAATCATATGTATTATGGGCATTCATATATATTTAGCGTTTTAATTATTCAGTTGATGAATTATTTGTGAGAAGAAAATTGCAGTATAATTTATTAAGATTTTAGACCGCTCTATTGGTCTACAAAGTTTGCTGTCAGTTCTTCCAATGATTGGAAAAAAACAGGCATTAAGTACATTTGAAATTACTTTTGGTATCAGAGATAAGATATCCTCCCGCTGAACGTGCAATCAACAGCACAGAGTAGGCAGTGTTTTGTTTTTCTCAATTCACTGACCGATTTATTTTTAAGTCCTTTAAAAGTATTCATGTATAATTTTATGGAAAGTGTTTTGTATTCATGAAAGCTCGCTTTTTCATTAGATGAAGAATATCATAAACCCCGAAATGCAAAGATGCTCTTTTTTTCACCACATTTGAAGGACTTTATACCATTTGAATTGTGAAAGTTTTGTATTTGTGATTGTGGGCTATACAAAATAAACATAATTGAATATTGACAAGTGAATCCATCAAAGTGTTGCAACATTAATTCCAAGCATATGCTTGTAGAACTGAATCCAGATTTATATTCTGTCAGTCATTCTCAAATCGAGGGATTTAATTATTGTTTCTTAATTGTTGTTGAATTAGGTTTCCCTCCAAATCAGGATAAGACTGTTGAAACAACCTCACCAAAGCATACATAAAAAGGTAGGCAACAATTGGTAAGGCAGTATTTAGAGGCAGGTGTGGATATTTTTTATGTTTTTTTGTCCAGAGCAAAATCTTTCTGACAGGAAAGAAATCAAATCATTATAAAATGTAAATAATTTAACACCCTTGCTGCTGCCTGTAGAGACGAAGGCTCGGTAACTTCCTCTTGTAGCCGATACAAGCTTAGTCAGTCCATCTGCGCTGCATGCAATGCTGCTTCTGCTTGGCAGTCAGACACAGCAGAAGTCCTGCTTTTAGACTGCCAAGTGTCCATTTAGCATTTTTTTCCTCGCAAAAAGTACAGACTTTTCTAAAACGTTCAGAGAATTTCAACTTGAACCTCACAGAGCAGCTGCACAATAAACTCAGGGGGCTGGAGAGCTCTGAAAAAATAGTTTTCTTTCCATTTTGTACTTGCTCTTTCCTCATTGGGAACAATTGAAAAAAAGATGCTAGCACTCAGGGAAAAACACTTTATGGACTTTGAGAATTTGGATAACGGGGATAATGTGGAATTGCTTTATCTTGCTTCACAAAGTGATCCAAAAGATATTTATGCTACACACATTTGCACAACACACTTTATAAGATTAGTGGTTTTGTGAATACAAAAAAAACGTGTTGTTGCAACAATGAATCAGGGAAAAAACAGATTGTCATGACGGCGTAGATGACATGAGGTAAAAGATGTTGGGTAATTGAAGCGTTGAAACATAATTCGCAGAAATGTGAGATGGTATTCCTGATATTCCCATGTAGATATATTTATTTTACAACCCAAAAGGTAAAATATAACAGCAACAAAGGCAACAAAAAGTAACTGGTGCCATATAAGGTACGTAACATTTCTATCAAAAATGTCTTTTGAAATTAATTGTAATGTTTCGAGTAGCAATACAATGCAGTACAATTTAATAAAATGTTGGCAGTAGTGTTCCAGACAGGGACCACCCAAAACATTTATAATTTTGACAGGAGCACGCACGCACGCACACACACACACACACACACACACACACACACCCCCCCCCTCAGCCCTAGTTGGTCTCGTCTTAGCCCCAGACCTCATAGAAAACACAGCTGGGTGAAAAGTCAAGCATGAACCCAATTAGCAGGAGAACCAATAGCTGTCAAATCATATAACTAACCTGCACAGAGCAGGTGGAACACATGTCAGCCAATCTCATATGATGAAAGCAAATGTATTAGAGTGAAATATCACAAGAAGGAAGGCAAACCCATGTCTTCATTAACAGACTACGGCTCATAGTCATGGTGGTTGAACATTTTCGACCAACAGAGCAGACTGGAATCAAAGTGATTCGGTTCGCATCTAATTTATCACAATGGATTAATAGGGATTCTGAGAGACCCATTTGTTGGCGTGAATACACCAGTCTGGTGTCATGTGGTTGTAATTAAATACCTGACTGGATTTTTTTTCTTCTATGTTGTCAGTTCTGTGATGATCATATTTCTTGGGAAAAGCCATCAATTGGAAAGATACGATTAGTGACCCCTCACCTTGACAAAAAGAATGGTGGTCTTTACTCTATGTATGAACTTGTAGTAGGTGTATAACTCTTTTAGTGTAACATCCAGAGCTTCTGTCAAGTTTTTGTCACTGTCAGGTTGTCTTTGTTTGTCTGTAACTCACCATGTCTCTTCAGACGCCTCCCTCCTTGTGTGTCCTCCTCCTGTGTGATTGCAAGATTGTTTCCACCTGTGCCTCGTTGTCTGCCTTCCTCTGCGTATTTAGTTTGTATCAATTTTTTGTTCTGTGCCAGTTTGTCTTAGTCTGTACCAGTGAGCTTACCACTGATTCCCCGGTGTGGTTTATCCGTGCCTCGACCAGTTTGTGTACCAGCGAGTTTTTGCCTGCCAATTCCAATACCTCTGCCTGTCTGACTGTGTACCAAACCTTGCTCCAGTAAAACATTGTTTTTTTGCACCCGACTACTTCCCGATTCTGCATTTGAATCCTGCTCCATGTGGGTCCCGGTCCTTAACATTTAGAAATACATCTGCAGATTGTTATTAATAAGGGAAACATCAATCTGGAAAAAAAGGAAATTTGGCTTTCATAGATTTTTTATTTTTTTTTATGTGTTGAAAATGTAGATTGTAATTTGCGCATTATGTTTTAAAATGCTACTGAATAAATCTAGCCAGTTCGTCACACTAATACAGTGGCAGAGAATTTAAGTTTATGATATCATTGGACTGAGGCGATGTCAATATTGTATTCTAATTGGTGAGAAAGGAGCCTCCTTTTTTAAAGTCTTTTGGCCAAAGACAGATGAGCATAAACAAATGGGTTATACATTTATAATGAATAGGTCCTGCAGGTGTTACTACTGAAGTAGTTAACTCTTTTTAATTTAATTAAACATTCCAACGAAGCTTGACTTTTTTCATAAATAATATTGGGATTTAGAGAAGGTTTATTTCAACTAGTTACCGCTTTTCTATAGTTTGTTCTCCTTCTTACCTCCTTAAAATAGGAGTAACATCCTCCTCTGCCTCTATGGACCAGCCTCTTATGTTTAAAACATGTAACAATTAATAATTATGGGATTGGCTTCAGCCCTGCATAATAAATATATATCAGCTTCTGTTCGATGTAGGCAGATTTTTGGAACAATAGGCCGTTTGTTTTCAGGATAACAGGCTGTCTGACAAACAGGCCTTTGGTCCAATGGGACATCTTTTAGACATTTGGGGTTTTGGAAACAATGGGCATCCTTACTTGGCATCCTTACTTTGTTGGAGTAAGAGTACATAACCTCACTCCTCTTCTGTTGGACAAAGCAGACCACAAGAGTAAAATATATCTTTTAATTCTCAATCTAAACTGGAATTGTGTGTTTTCTCCAAAGATGCACATTCACTTGTGAATGTATACTTACTGCAAATGACATGATAAAACAACGACACAGATACATCTGAGCGACCCCAGAGCATGTTCATCTATGTGCAGCCTGGCGATGCAAATTTGAATCTTTGCTCACATATCAAGGTTAAGAAAAACAATAATACAGTGATGCAGGGCTCTCAAGTTTTTAAGACAGGTAAGAGTGACATCTCTCTCTCTCTCTCTCTCTCTCTCTCTCTCTCTCGTCATGTTTGCGCGCTGCAGCACATTAAATAGCCTAGAGTTTTTTTTCAGCGTGAGAAATACGATGTATGGCGGGAGGGCGTGACTTAAGACCGAAATGCGTGACAGTCACGCTCAATGCGTGACACTTGAGAGCCCTGGTGATGTAAATTGCTTGTTGTATGATGGGATTTAAAAATGTATGACTTGCAACTTGCATCACTGTTACAAAGATTACACCTGAAAAGATTGTTTCCCATTTACAGTGGTATTAGAAACTGCAATATGTAGCATACTGCATTTAACATTGTAATCCCAAACACCACTCTGTACTGAAAAAAGTGATAGCGTGACTGTAGCACATTGCTACTGTAATTATCTCTGCCAGGAGAATCATGGGATTGCTCGTGTGTTTGTGAGGGAGTGAGGGAATGTGCACCTCTGTGTCTGTCCATGGCTAATCTTGCATTGTGCTTCAGCAAACCAAAGAAAAATGTTTTGCTGAAGCTGTGGACAATAAGAAATTGTATTTCTATGGGGTGAACAGTTGCCTTTGTAGTTTTGGACAATGTGTTTGGCTATCAGCTAAAAGAATACGCACACAGCTGACTGCATTGCTGCCGCTCAGGGACAGATCTACAGTAATTCTGTACCTTTTTTTTATTGGTCATCCATGTCATGTTTTAGATGCGCTTCAAGCCCAAGGATGGTTATGACATATTTAGGTCGAAACCAATGTAAACAAACATACAAAGACATATTTTTATGAAGAATTGCTCATTTGAATGAAACGCCTTCTGTTTGGATGTTTTCCTTCAATCTTGCTATATGTGTGCTGTGCAGGGAACAAAAATACCTTTTTCGAAAAGAGGCAAGAACATTTCAAGGTGAAGAAAATAGCAATTTATGTAATGCTCCTTCTGCCAGTCTTTGTGTTGCCATGAAAATAGAACCCATAATCTCATTACAGGTGATGTAAAGCAGTGATGCATAGCAAGCAAGCGTACAACCTTGTAAACACATGCTCAGACATGTAGACACACACACACGCGTGATTTACACCAGTTACTGACATTGTGGTCGGGTATTAATAATAGCGCTTATTATTATTATTATTACAACAACCTCTCTTTGGTTGTCACACTTTTGATCTAAGAGGTAAATTGCACATAATAGTGAAAGCAAGAAAATGCAACCAGTAATCATGTGCAAGTAAAATATACAGAGAGGGGCTCGTTACAGGTTATAAATGGTAACTGAAGTGTGTTATTGTTCTCATTTCAACCCCTAATTATTATGTGCATACTTGTAGATCGTTGTGAGGATGTTCACTTTTACTGCGAGAATTCTCTTGTATTATGCCAGTTGGAAAAGAAGAGGCTGTACTTATGAGGCTTGGGTAATGGAACAGTTTTCCTTTCATCTGTCAGCAGCCATGAAGCACCACCAGAACACTGACTAGCTAAACAAGGTTGGCACTCAGTACTCCCTTCTCGCTCTATGCAAATTGGTCCCTTTGATGTTGAACCAACAGCACAGGGAAGGACAGAATGAGGAAGAGAGGACCAGAGAGGGAGGGGGGAATAAGAGGATGACGAGATGATCTTGTTTTTAATCAGCAGCTGCTTCTAATGAGGACCTGTGTCAGCAAAGCAACACAGCCATGCTGTAACGGACCCAAGCAGAATTTCACATTTTATTCATAACCCGGGAATTTTATTTAAATGGCTGCCAAACTTGTTGTTTTTGCTGTTTGTTATTGTTGCTGTTAAGTTGTTTTGGCTGAAAATTAGACAAGGGCCAACACTGCTTTACAGAATAAAAGCTTCCAGTTCTTCTAAAGCAGAGGAGTATTTCCTCAGACCGTGTAATGACTTGACTTTAGTACTTTTGTACAAATCGCTTTGGTTGTTTTTTTGTGAAGAGAAAGAGGATGGAAGAAATTCTGTTACACCTTAACTAACAACCTCACAAAATGGGAATTTCTGAAGATATTTGTTTTTCCCAACAAATACTGTTGTCTATCTCGGTTCCTTTTGAGATGGGACATAGTTCCTGTAGAGCACAGGAACACCTGATGCTTTGATATGCCCCACAAAACCATTGTTTTCCAATGGTATGGCACTCTTTTCGTGTGTTTTTATTTTAGACATGCATACAAATGTGCTGCTTCTGGTCTGGCCAGCGAGCTTGTCTACCTGAACTCGCTCCTTAATGCTCTTTATCCAATCAGATCACCTCTGTTTCTTTCTATGTTTCTCTCTCTTCTCTCTCTCCGCCGGTTAAACACATGGTGACGGCCTGCGAGCTTCTGTAGAGGTTCTGTACTGTACCTCACAGAGACTGCAAAGCACCCTGCACACATACATTAGGCGGCGCTGGCGGTATGCACCTAGTCAAGTTGGTTGCGATCCACCACTTAAACATGCAGTAGAAGAAGAAGCTGCCACTGCAGAGACTTTTCCTGTGGAGTCTGTAACACTTGGACCTGCATCCCGTCATGTGCGTATTTATGTATACGAGATCAGACAGTGGGCCTAGGTATAAAATGCACGGTCCGCCACTGATCAAATCAAGTTAAATGCAGACAAGTTTGGCAAATACAGATGGAAGGCTGATATAAGTGGTTTGTGATTATGATCAATTGTATCGTCTCCTCATCCAACAGTAGACCAGGACCGCTCAATAGGCCATGTGGTAAAATGGCAACTATTTATCTTCTCTACTTTCTCAATGCACAGCTTGCTCCAGCTGTTAGTTATTACTGTTACTGCACGTACTTCAGTCACGATAAAAATAACAGTACAGACTGTCATCTATTGTGTAGTTTCATGGTGACACATACTTAGATTATGTTAATGTACACTAATTAACTATGTACCTTAATTTGCCATCAGTCAGACATGATTGTACAATGATTAAAAAAAGTGTCAAAAAGTCAGTTAAATTCTACACCATATTCTGAGCAGCAGAATATTCTGCTGCTCAGGGGCTATGCATTGGCGCACTTTAGGTCATAAAAAGTGAGTAGCTATTGGGCATCCTGTTTAATGTAAACCAAAATTGTATGTGCCTGCTGCAGCAGCGATCAGAATTCACGGCCTGCCTTTGGGTGGTACAGAGGTTACTTCTGTGTATTATTAAATGCTGTTTATATTAGGCAGCCTTAATTGTATAGGCAAGGGGGCAAATTACCACACACACACACACAGTTAGCATCTCTATTGCATGCGCATATGCAATTATACACGCACACTATCATCTAACCCTATCGGGTAATAGTTTCCAGCAGTTTTTAAAATTAAAAAGTCAGAATGAATGCTGCTACTGTGGATGCAACTGATATACTGTAAGGTATTGCAGTTTAATTGCAGATTTAATGAAAAGAGAACTCAATTTTCTCCTGGTTAAGTACTGTGCAGCTGCAGGAAAGTGGTATGCATGTGTGCCACCCATACATATCTGTTGTTCAGAGTGATAGACGTGACCAGTACAGAAGAAAAAAAAATGCTGGAGGATATTTATGATATTGTCCATACATCCATTGTCACCTTCCCCGCCTAAACCGTTTTATTATTCCAGACGTAATGAGTTGTGCAACAATCAGGTGGTACTAATGTCTACCAAATATGCAGCCTGTTAATACGGTGCAGTGACAAAATGAGATGAAAATCATATTTATTTCATGTTGATCTGAGTAGAATTCAGATCAAATAAATCTGTTCTGTTGTCACATTCAGACAGCTAGACTCATTTCATGCTCATCAGCTTTTATTGAATCGTCCAATTACATAAATGGATTGAGTGAATTTACAACCAAATGAGAAAACATCTTATAAATTCAATTATGGGCTGCTACCGCTTGCATGTCAGACAATTTGAGATGTATGAACCGTATAAATGTATTAGTCATCATTTTACATGATGACTACTGATATGTAGTTGCAGAGAACTCCTAAGACAATAGTGCTATTTCTCTAATTAGCATTATGAAACATAGCATTCAGGAAATGGGCATTAAACATACTCTATGAAGAATAATAAACTTACTTGGCACTATCAATAATGTAATTTAGAGTCCAAGTTTAACAGACGGACTGGAAGTCTCAGGATAATGAAGACAATTGGGGGACATGACTGACGTTACATTTCTGAAGCGTTACAGGATGCATCCAAGACACGGCAACATCGGAAAATACATATTCACGCGCATACAACGACAACATTGCTGACAAAGCAGAACAGTATTCTTTGGGAAAACCGTCTGGTAGACATTGCACTTCTACAACAACACAGTCCCGTCACCGTGGGAAGAGTGTTTTGAGTGAGAATTGCTGAATTCAAGATTCAAGATATTTGTATTGTCATATGCACAGATAACAGGCAGTTACTCCGTATAATGAAAAGCTTATTTTGCTAGGTCCTCCCTACACAATTACAATTAAGGTGAAAAAAAAAAAAAAAAAATACAATAAAACATTGCTATAAATGCTAATAGTATAAGAAAATATATAAAATAAAAAGAATGAGCTTTGTGCAGAATCAATGTTTGGTAACGGTAACTCTGGTGATGTCATGTGGACAAATTGCTTGGGGGCTTAAAATGGGTTTACTATTTACGAATTAAATAATACATGCATGTCTAAAATGAAATTTTATAATGGCATTGTTCGAGTATCAGTCACTCTACTTTTACCATAGAGGGACTGAGATAAAACGTGAAACTTCACATACCAAGCTTCATGGGATGTCTGAAAATGAGAAATGAGCATTAACCCTCTGGGATCTGATCATTTTTGATATACAACACATGAGTATGTATCATATGCAAGTCACTTGCATATGATACATACTCATGTGTTGTATATCAAAAATTACAGAACAATCTCAGCTATCTATATAATGAGGCACCATTGCCCCAAGGCACAAGTGTAAAGAGAAAATATGACTAAAGCTGAAAAATTGAATCTAGATTTTAGTGAAAACATAACTAGTGTTAGTTTGTTGACGATAGCTTAGCAACGTTTGCACGCAGCTAGCTCCTGCAGAGTTGGGTGTCTATGACGGAACGGTGCATAATCAACTTTTGTCACTATATACTGACTAGTAGTGAATTTATTTTACAGACAGGATTCACAGCAGCCAGGGTCCAGTGGACAACATACAGCCTCCCAGTCCGTCTCTGCCTGCCAACAGATTTCCACCATCGGCTGGCCACAACGCCAGCCACAGAGCACATCCCCACCATATAATAATACATTTGGTTTTAGACATTTATTTCCATGCATCTTCCATTTTATTCATATATTTAATGCTTTTGTGAACCTAAGATCTTTGGTAAACCAATTTCCTTCACCAAAACCGATATACCACCTGAGTAAAGTAACGGTCTTACAAACACATAATGGAGGTCCAACACTACTAGTCGTACTATGTTCACTGAAAGAAAGTTAACGGTGATAGTGACAAAAGTTGATTATGCACCGTTTAGTCTCACAGAAACGCTGTTGACAGCTATCTGTCCCATTAGCTCCGGCTAGCTCCTTGTTAGCGAATCCTTCAGGCACTGAAGCTGCGCCGTCCGTCCTCTCCAATTTGCTCAGGACTCTTTGCTTGGCATCTTCTGACTCACAGTGAAGCTTTGCTCGCGTCATACGACACGTCCATGTTTAGATGCTCAGACGCGGAAGTGGAAACCATATCCACCAGATTTGAAACCACATCTCTGTGACATATTATCGCAAAGATATGATTTTATTAAAAACTTAAACATCTGCCTCCGCTTCGAAGCGGGGCCGGCCCCCAAAGTGTTAAACATTTTAAATGAAAACTATAAAACTATTTTTTTTACAATATTTACACAATGCACATGCTTTCATGTCACACTGTAAAACTGTTTTCCAGCTGCAGGCCGGCAGAGGGCATCCTCACCCTCCTTGCATTTCCACATTGTGTCCTTTTGCTGGCCTTCGCTTTGGCAATTTTCACACCTCCCGTGGTGGCTCTCTCTGTGGCCTGCTGCATGGACATCTGCGATAGGCAAAGCTGGATGACCTGCAAGTGCCCGCACAGGAGCTGTGCGGAGAGAGGCTTGCCAAAGAGCTCTTTCATAAAAGCTCTGTCAGGGTTTTTTGCCAGTTGTGGCGAAAGCCCTCCCCCACTCCATAACTGGACTAGGGATGATTTTTTTACTACTTTGTTACTCCATGTGATTCCGTGGATGCCAAAGATCATCGAACGGGTTCCACCGATAACCCTGCGCTCCCAATTGCTACCTGACAATCCTCACCCACCAGAGTTGTGTGGGAATGGTAATGGATGGGGACTACATTGACTTTAACCATCTGAGGATCCTCAGCACTGAGATGAGCAAATTCATGGATCAATTGAAGCTCCAGAGACATCAGCTGCGATCCAAATTCACCCTGCCCAAGGTGAAATATGTGCTCATTCGGAAGCTCTATGGAGACATACCATTTTGCGCTGTAACACCTCCTGTTGTACTTCAGTGCCTGCAACGTTCAGCTGACCAGATGGAGTGTGACGAGGTACAGCCTGATGAAGACATCCAGGCTGTCGACGAACATGATGATGGCAACCCAAAGGAGCCTTCGCGGGCAAAGTACCTTTCTACAAACAGCAGCAAAGACTGGACTGATGCAAAGTTGGTGTCAAAAGAAAGACAATGAAGAAGGCCTACCTCAACCAATACTTCAAAAAGAAAATACCAGTCAGACACTTCAACGCATTCCGAATAAAAAGAAAGGCCGTCACAAAGGAGTGAGACTGAGTGATGTTCTATGAAAGAAAGACTGACAAACTAAACAATCGGTATGTTCCAAATAACACAACTTTCATAAAACCATTAACATGGTTGTTGTCGTTGATTGTCTCGTCTAATGTTCCTCGTTTGTGTAAGCATTCCTGGTAAATAAATGGTTTCTGATTCTGAACATTAAGACAGTTCACCGACATTACTTAAAGTTCTAAGTACTGATATTTGAAGTTAGATCTTATTTGTTTATTTTGCGTCTATTTTGCAGGGACAATGCACACTAATCAACAGTAAAACTGTAAGTGAGCAAGAGAGGCTAATTTTCATCTGCTGTCCAGCAAGTTCTTTATTTAAATAAATCCCAGGTGCCCCCAAAAATGGGGGCAGAATTCTTCATCAGGAGCTCTTGCTCACTCTCCATGTCCTCATACTTGCATGAATCGATACCAAGGTCACTGATGTGACATAGCAAAACAAAGTACAAAGCCTGGCCTTACAAGAGCATATAAGTACATTTGACATGTGTATAACACAATTCAACGATAAATATGACGAGAGAGCTCCCCAAGTTTTGAAAGTATCAAGTTGTATATCCTTAGGTGCGCCAATCATGTGTGGCATCAAGCTTTCTCGTTCTAGCTTACGACCTACGGAATCCGCCAATTGCGCCAAAACCACTGTCAGACAAGCCTCAGCAAGATATCAACCAACTGGAATACATGGTATGTATTGGTGCATCTGCTGAGCCCCTCTGTTATGGAACCAGATGCGTCCAAGATCCAGGAAGAAAGTTAGGGCATTTTTGCTTTCAGCGGACCGAAACCTACGGTTCACGAAATCTGCACTAAATTACAAAAAATAGTTTACTTCACTTAATCAAAGTCAAACTTTGCAGAAAGCAGAAATACTGTTAACACAATTGTCTTTTCCTTCCTGTGTTATATCATCAACCAATAAACCAGTATGACATATGAAATGAAAATTGTCCATATAAATGTGGTGACCTGTGCCTGTTGCATCTCAACATCATAGGACAAGCCATGTCCGGAAGGGATACCGCTTTTGCAGATGTAAACTGAAAAGTCCACTGTTGCCATTCTTTGAATCAGTCGAGACAAACAGCTTGAATCCCCACTTGCTTTCATAAACTGGGTCATTCCCAGCTTAATCTTGGAGGCAACTATTCTTTTATTCACAGCCTGATCTCGGGTGGGGATGGTAAAACGACTTGCATGCATTTTTGATGGTCATCAGGGGTTTTAGTTGGAACAGTTTGTCATGGCGGCCTATGTCCCTTTTTCTGTGATTATGGACATCCTCATCCATAAAATGAAGGTAACACGATATTGTTCTGCATTCTGTGCCATGACATGATCTGCAATAGAAGGTGGTAATATCTCCAGTCATTTGCAATACTGTCCAGTTTTCCCATGATGGTGCATCGAAGCAGCCTAATGCACTACATCCAAGTCTGTCCATTTTTACTTCTTTCCCTGTGATATCTGTTTAGCAGCCTGCTTGTGCGTTTTGAGAACGCGGGCTGAAAATGTGTAGGTGGAGCTGAGCTGTGCCTCTGGTTGTAACCTGGAGAGAGGGAGCAGTTTGCAGGTCTTTTTCTGTCTTCCAAGACAGCGGAGCTGGCTGCTGTGTAGGTGGGGGCACCGGTACATGGATGATGCACCAAGCATAAGAGAAGGTACTTCTGTGTTGTTGGTGATGGCTTTGGTGTAGGTCCCTGACGAGGTTGAAAAAAAATTGAAGATTCATTACGACTCAGTTCATTGAAAGAAAGTTTGAATCCCCTTTTTCTTCCTTCAGATTCCTGATCTGCACAGTACCGCATGATAAAGTCAATGGCCAAATCATATCCACTCATCTATACTATTTGTAAGTCAAGATCACTTTTACACAAGAATTAATTGACTTTTTTTTGTCAGTTCTGACCATTAACGTGAAAAAAATCCATTGCACGTTTCGTGCACAGACTCATCAGGTATTAACATGACCGCATTTACGAAAAAAAAAGTACTGCAAACTTCTTAGCCATTTTTCAAGCCTCTCCAATGTCGACTGAATGAAAACAGCAGTGACTCTTATTTGATTGGAGTTATTTCCTTAGTGACAATGGGTTAGTTTCCTGCAAAATGTAGATGGACACACTAATCCACTAATTACAAATGGTGAGAAGCAGATGAATTGTGCTACTACTGCTTCCGACAACATTTGGCCCATATTTCAAACACCGTTTGCTGTACCCAGAAGGCAAACCCCTGTTCAGTCATGTGGATTGAAAGTGCCAGGATTTCTTGCCTCTCACCAGCCTGATGATTGGAATTACTGTTAAACGTATACTCCTGTTAAAACTACAACCAAGTTAATTTATCTTAACAATACTCATCAAAGATCACTAATGTTATGAATCAACAAAACATCTATTATACAATTACAATATAAAGTCCTTGGTCAGCTTTTAAATGATGATGAATCCAGAAGGAATACATTATTCCATAATTCCTTTTTTTTTCATCCATTTCATTTATTCAATAACATAAAATTAGACTGTTCCATGGTGGCCACTGTGAGGCAAAGCAAGCTGGATCCACAACATCATAATCTAGGAGCATTATTGAATGTCTGACCTGTTTATGACCATCTGCCTGTCCTCTACTATTCATCACATTCCAATGGTGGTCACTCATAGAAAATTGCTACTCCCCTTTTCATGATGAGCAAATTTGTATGCATACCACCATATTTTCTGTTCCCTGCTCTCACTGGGTAATAATTTATTATCACACCTCTTTGTTTTATAGACAGGAAAGTGGAGCACATAAGCATCAACATTATGGGCATATGGGTTTGAAAAGTTGCTAAAACAGATTCAATAAGCAACCGCTGGTGGTTCTAACATAGTTTGGCTGCAACATTTGTTACATCTATTGACTGGAGCTGTCACGATGGCAAAGCCAAAGCAGATTATCTGGCTGAATGACCTGCGAGATGGTGGTTAACAAACACAGAATTGGGGCGAGAGATTTTGTAAAATAAAAAAAAAGTATATAAATATTATGCATCAAATCAAAATGCCTTAAGTTTACAGTTTTTTTTAAATACACATAATTTATCTGATTTTAAAAGCTTGTGCAAACACCAACTCATCCTTGACCACAGAACAAAAAATGACATTGAAAACACCAATGTTGTTTAAAAGCGCCAAAGTCTCCAATGTGTTTATAAAAGCGTGACTCTAGCCAGTTTGGCCTTGATGTTACACAGCCCCCACTGACCTGGCCTCCTGCCCCTCCCACTTGCTTCTTTCTGCTCAAATCATGGCGATTTTGGCTTCCCCCGAAACATGGTTATGGAGCTCGCATGAGGCGGGACAATGTGAGACATGAAGCTGCCACAGCTGTTCCTGCTGTTGGGGATATAGGCCGCCACAGTTCTTGCTCCACACCTCCCTTACCACAGCCATAGTCCCCTCCTCATTACAACTGGGGCAGTAACCATCTCCACCTAGAGAACCAAGCACACACCTTCCCCTTGACTTCCTCCCATTTCTTTTTCTGTTAATCCTCAGAGCCTAAAAACACACCCAACACCTTTCATCCTTCTTTTCCACACTGAAGACTTCCAGGCAGGTGACCCACCATCTGCTGGCTCCACTGTCCCACCAATAAGGCTTCAGATTTTTCCCAGTTCACCCGTGCAGATGAAGCCTTCTCCTAAAGAGACAAAGTATCCTGCAGACAAAGAACATCTCCCTGGTCCCTGATGAAGATGTTTACATCAGCATACGCAGACACAGCGAGGGGACGACAGACTGGATGACCCAGGCAGTGACAGACCACCAAGCCGACTTCTCAGCCTGCACAACAGAGGCTCAAAAGCGAAGCTGTATAGATGCTCTGAGATAGGACAGCCCTGCCTTATCCCCTGCAGTACATGGATCGGTCTACTCACCCCAGCTCCCATTTTTACCATACATTCAGCATCACTGTACAACAAACCCACCCAAGCCAAAAAGCACTGATTAAAGAAAATCGATAAGCGTGGTCCACCCTATCGAAAGCCTTCTCCTGATCCAGTAAGACAATAACAACATCTACATCATGGAATTTACATGCATCAAGCACATCACGAATGAGGAAAAATATGGTCCATAAAAAGGACTTCAGTGAGCGTCCAAGAGTCACACTACCACTGAGCTGACTAAATAATCTGGCAACAGGAGTCGGCTGAGGCGCTGACGGTAAGACCGGGTTGGCCGCGGCACAGAAGACACAATGTGCCTCAGCAGCGGAGACCTGAAGCCTGAGGAGACCTTCATGCGGGCAGCAGACTTTATGCTGTTGTGACCCACCACCTGCCCCACGGCCAGCCAACACTCACCCACTGAGCCAAGGAAATCCGCGAGCTTCCGTGTCAGCCCGCTCAGGTCCATAGCGCTTTCCGCTCGTCGCCCAGCATGAGTCGGCCGGCTGCAAACAATAAGAACCCGACAAACTCCGTCACACAACCCCACCATGACACTACACTACGCAATACACTCTATTACCACTTTCACTAGGAAATACAGATAGAAAGCACCACTAACCCACGCTCTCAGCTCACAGCCTACATGCTCACGCTGAGATTTTAAAAACCTTTAATGAACAATCAGCACATCTGGGCAAAGCACTATTCTTACAACAACAAATCCGTCACTTCATACCTTGCTAAAAAAGGAGCATTACATATTAAATCGTCCCCAGACACACAACATATAGCATCCTCATGACACCATTTCTAAATAAATTATCATCAATACCTGACAGAAGCGTGTACAATAGTCCAACTTCTCTTCCCGTCTTTGTCTCTCTCTTTCTCTGTAATTGTCTCAAAACCTAATTTAAAGCTTTGCATGTATAAAAAACATTTGACACAGCCAGAGGGCTTGAAGCTCAGAACAAATGAGCCTGCAGGGCTACAAGCGAACAGCAAAGACCTTAAGCTTAACACCACTGACGGCCACAACGAAGCGCAAAGACAACGTTATAGATAGTCTCGAAAATGCATTTGAATAATAGAATTTCATTCAGAGACTCTGCCAAGTCGTCGCTCCCCCACAGTGCCGTTTCACGTTTTCCACACAGTTTAATACCCGTTTCTCTCCACTTGTCTGTTATGCTGCTCAATGGAGCGCCTGTGTGTGCTGCCAATTTGGGCAGTGACATTTACACGTTCAAGTAAACCCATTTTCACAACATTATCCAGATGACTCCCACTGCTCTTGTGTTTTGCGTCCTCTTTAGAAAGATGCTCCAAATCCTCATAATCCATTATCCAAGTACCATCTCCAGCAAAAAGTAGACCTGTAAAACCAAATAGTGCCTTTTTTATGCTACCATTAAACCACATGTTCCTTGAAAACCACAAGTCAATTAAATTTAGAAGATTACATTACATTTCATTTAGCTGACGCTTTTATCCAAAGCCATTTGGGGTTAAGTGTCTTGCTCAAGGACACATTGATATAGACTAGCAGAGCCGGGGATCGATCCACCAATCCTCTGATTTAAAGACAGGCATGCTAACCACTGAGCCACAGTCGCTTTCCAGTAAGGTATCTTTACAGCTTGTAGCCCCACTACATGATGCTGTAGTGGGGCTACAGGCTGTCAGCCCCACTTGTCATCAAATGTGTGTAATCTACATTAAATACAGACACTCATGTACAATATACTAGTGATGTGTCCTTTCGTGTCGAGGCTTCGATGGACGTGTCGAGTAATCCAGGTAGATTTTGGTGAAGCGCATATCGAGGCTTGTGTCGATGACGTATGTGGTGACGTTCGAAGCCTCGCGAGCCGGCCGTACCACGTGACTGATTCAGAAAATGGTTCGTGGGTTTGCCGTGCGATTTGAAATATAAGGGGCAGCGAAACTCAATGGATTCCCCCCTCCTCTCTGTACCCAGCTTCATGTGTGCCTGTGAAAGGGTATTTTATAAAGCAGGCGAAATAGTCTCAAAAAGCCCAGCACTGTGGAAAAGTTCTTAGTTTTACTTAAAAAATTGGACACATCAACATGGACTAACAGAGCCGAGGATCGAAACACCGATCCTCTGACTGAAAGTCGGATATATCTAACCACTGACCCACAGTCACATCACAACCCTCTCCCAATTTGTTTCGACTTTTGATTTTGACCCCGCCATTATATCATAAAGATAGACACAATATGTATTGGCGTCACAAACATCATTTATTAAATTTAAAGCTTCACACACCAAAGCCATGGTGTCGTTATGATCACTCTGCTTGTTTTACATGTATTGTCCACTTGGTGGCGCAGTAGAGCAAATGAAGCTCCATGAAGCTTCGGCCCATTAGCGAACCAATTGGATGGAAAGCTTCAATGCTTCAGGAAGCTTCATCTCGCCATCACTACAATATACATTGCATTGTGAGACAGGCTAGGCCAGGGGTCGGCAACCTGCGGCTCTTTAGCCCGTCTGTTGCGGCTCCCTGAGGCTTTGACAAAAAAAAGACAATTCTTTTCTTTTTTTTGCCCAGTGGAAAAAACTTTCAAAGGGAATTCCTCTTATCTTGGAGTTTTAGGTGATATTGTGTCACTGAAAATGAAATAAATGTTTAAATATTTCTTTCACTAAAATGTGCGTCACATCCTGTCACGTCAAGCCTCCGCCCCTGCAGCTGCTACTCGTGATTCAGAGCCCCGCCCTCGCACGCAGATGAGTGCAGAAGAGCGATTCCTCAACTGCTGCAGCAAACTGAGTAAAGTAGATATACTTTCAGGAAGTGGATCACGTCTCCAAACTCCACTACTGCTGCTGGTTCTGTGTCAGCTCATGACAGTGAGGCGTCCGTTAGTGAAAACGGATCTGTCCTCCGTTTGCGGTGCTCTAGTGAGGAGGACGCTCAGTGTAAACGTAGCAAAAGATATGCGTTTAAAATGTAAAACTCACTGAAGAGGACAGGTATTGAACCTGCTACCTTGCAGTTTCAGGGCAAAAGCTCTACCACATGAGCCACAAATATAGATAGTACTGAAGGTCTGTATAGTTGTGTTTTTAATTAACCTTAATGTAGCCGACACATGACTATTTTTTGTTTGATAGTTATAAACAGGTAAAATAGCAATACAATGTAAAACAAATGTCTTTATTCTTGTTCTATAATTTCATAAATACAACACACTATAGTTTTTTGTATATATAATATGACTATATATAAAACTTAAGAAGCTGTGATATCAAATCATTTGTGTGGCTCCAGACACATTTTTTTTGGTGGGAAAAGGTCAAAATGGCTCTTTGGATAGTAAAGGTTGCTGACCCCTGGGCTAGGCCCACGACGAAACAGGAGCCCGCAGTCTGAATCAGCAAGACACTGGCTAATTAACATGATGACCACATTCAATCTTAACACATTATATGTAATTTAGGAAGATAAGTGAGCTTTGAGAAATCAATAATAGCATAATTTTTATGCACAATTCTCTCCGATAATAACAGGTCACCACTGGCTGAGAGACAGTTCAGTTGCAAGAGAGGAAACATACATTGGTGTCAAGGGATGACAAGTTAGAATGTGTCTTTGAACCTGTTGATCCGGTTGTGTGATATGCCATACAAACCACACCGCTTCTCTTGCAGTGGAGGAATCCAGGGATGGTATAATTTGTTGGGTCCAGACTGAAGTTGGGTTTATATTTGCTATACTGAAGCCGAATGACGTAATCAAAATTTGTAAGTCGGGAGCGAAGGCTTTGCAAGTAACTATCGGCTCCCACTGCACTTTTTACTCTGCTGTGGAAAATGCTCCAAACGGAACATGATTCTGACTTGCAGGTAAGCAACAGATATACATATATCTGTGTATGTTCTTTACCGTTACTAGGCAGCCGACTTTCCTTTACTATCTCTATAGTGTAATTGTTAATTTGTATCATTGTTTTTGTCTTTATATCCCACATTTGACTTACTGTCAGAAAGTGACCACAAAGAGTAAACAAAGGCCGGAAGACGCCATCATGTCCATGGCTGAGCGTCTTTGCAACTGCTGCAAATTTGAAGAAAAAGGCAGGAGGTGTATGTGCAACATCGCAGTGATTTATTTTATTTTATTTATTTTTTTGTTGCAGATTGGCCTATGATTGAAATTATGCATCTGCCAATCATGCTGGCCAGTGGCAAGAGGGAGTGTCACAATTTGGCTCTGTGCCCTCTGACTTTTAGCATGAAGCCTGGACTGTTTCCTGTCTGGTTTTACCTCCCTGCCTTTGTTTATTGTCTGCCCTCCTCTGAGTATGTTCACCTGTCTCATCAGCCCTGCAGTCACCAGACCTTCTAACCCGTTCCCCACATCCTCATTAGCCAGATACAAGCTCAGTTTCTTTGTCCGTTTTCTGGTCCAATCTGCCTGTGGTCCTTCCTGCTGTTTTGTTAGACTAAAGCCTGTAAACTTTTTTCGATTAAATCTTTGCAGAGTTTCTGCTGCCTTCTCAACTTTTTCTGCATTTTCAGATCAATTGCCTGAAGCCTGCTTTCCAGACCGTGACAGGGAGAAGTTGTGAATGAGGCAGGGAGCGGGTTGGAGGCTGAAACAGTTCATCCTTTTACTTCCATTACGTGTGTTTCAACCAGCTGACATGGGATCATGCAAACCAAAACATTTTATTTTGATTATGGCATTAATACCAGCCAGACAGAATACAGATTGATCAGTGATTCTTACCAGTTTATATCAAGTGAGCTACAAGTAAATATGGGCAAACTATGCGTCATTATTAGATGGTTAGAGCAACTGGGTGGGTTTGCATTGTGATTGGACAAGATTTTCACTAAGGAGACCGCTGTTTGTGTCCTGTGTGAAACAAGTCAACATAGACTTATTTGTACCAGGTAACTTCCGGACTTTGAAAACACTCATTACAAAAAACGTTTAGTGGTTTTACCTAGGAAAAATACAAATGTTATCCATGATCTTTTCTTCAGCCTACCAAGTACCGTAAAAGTCGGGTTATACGCCGCTACTACCTTCGATCACTGTCCCCATTTGCACCCCGCTGTAGCCAGCTGGCGCTCATGCTAGTTCCGCGCTAACTTCCGCTAGCTCCCCGACAACCACCAAAGGTAGGGACCAGCCCCGGCTCTACACCCGACTTGGGCAGAGGGGACTCGGACAGTAGCAGCAGCAGCGGCCAGTAGCAGCAGCAGCGGGGAGCTAGTAGTAAAGTAAAGTACAAAGTATTTCTACTTCGTTACTATACACCACTGCAAACGGAACATGACACCCATCCACGACTGACTATAGAGGGGTACTTAGAGTGTCATGGTTTGAAGTGTAGGACCACGCTGTATTTTTCCAGTTGGAAGGAAAAGTATGCTGACCAGGGAGAGCCTGGCCATATAAGGCTACAGACTATCCATAATGCAACACTTCTCTCGGAGCCATCTGTATTATCTCCATCAAAAACAGTGTTTGATCAGACGAGACAATAGCGGATGGATTATTGAAAGTACCGGTTTACTTAGAAAAAGGACAAACGTGTGTTACTTCCTGACCCCTAAAAGCGAGGGGAGAACACAAGGTCATTCGACCAAAGAATAACCATCTAATGTGAACCAAGTGTATCCAATTAAAACTTATCCTATCCTATTTTATTCTTTCCTTCCACCCGTTTCAAACCACAGCCTCAGGCTAACAAACACATGCGAGTTAGTATTCAGATAGGACTGAAGCCAAACCCAAGCTAACAGCCATCAGCTTTCTACCACCATGGTTTAACAAAGAGCCTGTGATACGAGCAGCCCAAATTCAAACTCCGTTGTGGCTGAAATAATGGGGTGCCGTGGTATCTTGGGGCACTTTAGGGCATAGTTTGGTGTTTGATTGTGCTAAATAATTGCTCAGGTCTCCACAAAAGTATTTGAAGTGAACTCACTCAATCATTAAACTAACGGCAATAACACAAAGGCTGTTATTGCTGTTGCACTCAAAACTATGCATAGCTTTAATGAGCATCCCACAAAACCTGTGGATAGATTTTCTGAAGCAGTCTTCCACTCCCACAGCTGTGAGCTAGATACAGAACAGGCTTTTGAAGCTCTCAGCCGTCTACTCACTGAAGACGCTTAGCATTACCGCACTATTCTGCTTCACGCCTTTTTCAGCGCAACTTTTATATTTTGATATCCTACATCTATTCTTTGAAAACCAGATGCACAAGACATCATAGCATTGCAACCCACCAAAGTTATAAACATAAGCAAAGAGCTGTAAATACACTTTCAGTCTTGTGATGAGTTGGTTGTTTGTACTGACGGTTGCCAATTATCTCACAGTGTGTCACAGAAGAAAGCTCACACCTACACAGTGCAGTCCACTAGCCTTCATGTTAGCAGTTAGATGTGTGATGTAATCGAAAAATGGCATCAGGAAATGTTAATTCAAGTAAAAAGAGATGAAGACAAGTTCCTTGTATCCTAAAGAAAGAGCTTTGTCATGACATAACAGTTTCATTAGCATCTGTCACTGCAGCAATAATGCCTGTTATCCTCAGTTTGAAGAGGGACGTTGCTCCAAAAGAATAGTCTCAACAGCACATGCAACTCACTTCTCTAGTTGCTCAAAAAGTTCTGTCTTAATTTCTCAAAACCAGTGCACATCAAACAGAAAATAACTTTGCAGAAGCTCATAACCGCAGAAAAGCCCACCATGCTTGTACTTTCAGATTATTCAGCGGCGCTTTGAATCCACATGAATCATAAGAACATTCTTCCCCTCCCTTACCTCCCACGGGCTTTGCCTTTTGACGTGCGATGGACAGGTTCATTAATTAGGTCGTTAGAATCGCTGGCCTCCAGTGTGATGCTGACCAGCACTCAAGAAGTAGTGCAGGAGAAGCCCGCCTGTTAACAAGAATAACATCATTTCATCATCTTGTCTCATGGCCAGTGGTGTGCACAGTGTGTATTAAGGGCAGGGACAAGGTTGGATGTTGTTGGTTCAGAGTTAAGGTCAACTAGGATCACTTAAGTATAACACACTTCATTATTTCCTTATCCTTATTTCTGAAGTTACGTGAATAAACAATTGTAAAATAGTACAACAGTATTATGAAATGCATCTATTTGAAAGCCATGTTTCCTCTGTTGGAACATTGGCTCCTTTTTAGTCTGTGTTTTTTGTGCTTGGTGACAATGTCACAGCATCCTGTTCCATTTAACGCTCTTGTTTTTAATGTGACAATCGAAGTTTTTTGTGCAGGCGAAAGAAGAACATAGATTTGGGCTGTTAGATACCGGGGAAAAGAGATGGCAAACTGGTTTGTAATGAAGGACTCAAAATAATCATTGTACACTCTGAACTGTAATACATTTATATTTGCACTCTTTGTATTTGCAACTGCTGAGCAGCAATTTCTCTCAGGATAGATAAACTTTTAGTGGATTTTACCAGTCTATCACAGAATTTGTCACAGAATGACAGACGGTGCATTCAATCAATGTCCAATACATCTGACCTCAATGCCGTTGTTTTTCTCTTTAGCTGTTTTGTAAAAGTTTATTTAAGTGTTACTAAAACATCATGTTTTTCTGAAATATCATTTTTTTTGTGAAATGTTTATATGTTACAATGTTTTGTGAAATGTCACTGTTTTGTGAATTGTCAGGGGCACCTGAGGAAGCTCTAGGGAAGATATTTTAATTAAATTTCCTGATAACATTGAAGCTAAGGATTACGTTTGATAGGCAAGGTCGAGCCGCGGGGTTCGTAAACTGTCAGGTAAGCATGTCAATATGCCATGTTTAGCCCTGCTGACGTCGAGTGTTTTGCATCCTTTAGGCGTGTCCATTCCGGGACACGGAAGGACATCAGCATCACGGGTTTAAAACGTGACAACCCTTCTGCTGGTGCACACAATCTCACATACAACAAGGGAATTGACCAACGGGACACTCTGCGAAGCCCAGCTCTCTTTTTATTTTATGTTTATACTCCTTTTAAAATAAAGCAGTGCCATTTATAATATAGATGAATTAGTTGGACTCATTGCAGAGTTGTACTTCAGAGTCTACTGAGTCAAACAATTTCTAGGCCCAAGCTATCTCATGGCTCCAGGGCTCTGGCACAGGACTTGGTATGGATCTACTTCTGAGAGGATGGACTTGTGTTTAAGTGTCTATGTGTACTGCATTAGTGTGCATGGGCATGCATGTGCACACAGTGGGACAAATTAAAACCCATAACAGATAGAAACTTGGCTTCAGTGTTGTGCCCTGGTGTGCTGAGCTTTGAAGAGCTTGTATCTAAACAGATGAAAGCTATACTTTTCCATGCTGTCAAGAACATTTTGTAAGTACAATACCTCTATCTATTTTACATTACTATAATGCAATCTCATTTGTGGCTTCCCTTCGAAAGATTACATGGACGTTTTTCCCCCACCTAAAATTCAATTTTCTGATGATAGATCTATATTTTTTGGGAATAGGATTCAAAATAGAATACTGTGAATGACTGGATAGCAATGCCACTAACATGAACTGCATATAAAACGATGCTGCTGTACATTCACAAATTACTGATCTAAATCTAGAGAGTGGAGCTGGCCCTGCAAACCATCACCACATTGTGCGAGGTGCAATATTTAAACCGTGAGAGAAAACAGGGCCATGATTCTTATTCTTTGTCACAGTTGAATTGGTATCCATCTATAATTGTTGTTGTATATGTGTCCTCTGCTGCATAGCTCTGGATCATAGACCAGGATTATTTTTGATTGTGGTACTATAGGCCCCTCTACAAGGGATGCCAAACACAGTATCCAGCCATTAAAGGAATATCTCCCCCAAAATGTCTCCCTTTAGGCTTGAAAGATTGAAGGCTTAAAAGTTGGTAGTTTCATCCTTCACAGGGCGGCCGTTATGGTCGGACTGAATTTATGTCGGTTTAAATGGTAACGAGTTTTCACGCCGGGAAAAAAAGGATCAAAATGTCCAAAGAAACTTCTCAAACCATTCCTGCAGCATAATCCATCCCTTCGCTGCACATGTATGTATTAGACTTTATGTAAATGTATACGTTTTTCTGACTGCAACCTTGATGTGTGGTCGTGTGACTTGGATCACGAGTAATCACCTAAAATTGAAAACTGCAGCCACCATGTTTTCTCTGACATCACCTTTTAATATGATAGACGTTTCCCCAGACTTGTGAAAGCTTGGCTTTAACAGCGCACAGCTTTCTCTGGTGATTCATTCAGGCATTAAGATAATAAACTGCTTTAAGTTATTAACCATTTATACAGCTTGAGAGCTCACAGTGTGATTTACAAAGTGGTCCAACACCTGGCTGCCTGTCATGGTGTTGCATTGCTAATTTTTTTACACAAACACACACATATGTAACAGTTACTGCGTGGACATAAAAAGCTTGGCACCTAGTTTCATCTTGGATGTATGTCACACTAAAAGCAGATAGGAGCTCAGAGTTGACATTAACTACTAAAGCCCATAATAAAGCAGCAAACAGATCCGAGGGCAAGTGCAGCTCGATGAGGAATTCCCTGGAAAAGATGGAAGAGGTGACTAACAGTATGAAGGGCACTACATTATGAAGACGAAAGCGGAAATCTGCAGAAAGAAATGAGGCTTGTGTAGGTGTCAAATGTGTAACTGAACAATGAAAAAGTGCACACACTCAGTCTCCTGTTGATAATAAATGGTTGTCCTATAAAACAATGTAATAGCATTTTATTCATAAAAAACAAAACAGGATTAAGTTGTTTACACATACATAAAGAAAATAATTATTTCTAAGTGGCATTTATAGGCTACTGTCTGATCAACCAGTTCTCACCCATCAACTATAGTCGCTTGGTTAGTGTCGGTGTGTAATACTAACGCACCAAGGCTTTCAACTGAATTCATTGTTAATTCATACGCGTAATTATTAGACGAGCAGAGCAACTGTCGTGGTATGCAGAGTGAAAAACTCCATGGAGGATCAGATGGACAGGTTTAACAAACACAGGACTTTGACCCAGGAGTGAAAGTCAATGTTAAGGTTTAAAAGTGGTTTTGTTACACTTCTGCTTTTTACTGTTATATTATAGGACAGGTTCAAACATGTTCCTCCTGTACAATGCTTTTTTGAATACAACTAAATAACCTAAAAACTGTGGAGCTGTTTCCATCTTTGTCCATTATTTGTGCTAAGCTAAGTTAGCCGGCTGCCTTTACCATACAAATATCAAAGTGGTATAAATCTTCTCATCCAACTCTTGGCAAGAAAGTTAATGTTGTTAATGTTGCTATTCCTTTCACCACACTGTGGTTTGTGTGTATTTTACAAAAATAAATGGACAACAAATTGGCAATGAACATTCAAATATGTTATCATTGAATATAGTTCTTCCGAAAGCAGCCATCTGTCTGGAGAGTGGGTTGGTTGGTCTTGTGGTCAATTTTATTAAATTGTTTACCTTGCATTTCAAGCAAAATCGTAGTTACACCAATGGCTTTCCAGTGTCAGGCAGGATGTTTGGTACTGGTAAACTGGTCGGACACACCACAGTGGTTGAACTCCACCCGTGGCTCTATAACTGCGCTTGCTCATTGTGCAACACTGAGTGTAGCCAGAAGGAAACTTCCTGATCCACAGCAATGCTCAGCTGTGCCTGTTTTATTATCTTGTTTTTCCTCACACTGTGCACCGAAGTCGAGGAGAGGTTATTGGTGGGTGCGTCATGTGAACAGGATAATTACAAGGGTTGTTTAGTTCGCGCATCCATGTAAAAGACTCCAAAGATTAATGCTTCACGGTAGTGGAAGTATTCGTGCATGTAAACATGCCGACATCAACGATCACATTTTTATTACGTCATTTGTTGCGTTCTAATATCAGTAGCGGTTATTGTGTGGATAATTGTGTTTTCAGCTTCAGCAAACTGTAAAAACTGCAATTATAGTATGACATTGAATATGAAGATTATATGCTCTACAAAGTAAGTTTATAAACTTCGAGTCACGAACCAAATAGTTGACTGCAGCTCACTGTTCTGCGACGCTCTCACCATGTGTGGACTGGGTGGAATATGGTCTATGCAGTCTACCATCTGCTGCTCTGTGGCTGCATGATATCATGGCTGTTTGCTCATGAGCCAACATTCAGATGTGACTTTTATGTACTGGAGCAGGATATGACTTACCTCATGTGCCCTGCAAACACCTCTGTGTACTGAAGGTAAATCACATCAGTTTAAATAAGAAATGCTGCCATTGTTTCTTTAATTTAAGTACACAGTGTGTCTTTGGTCCTTTGAAACCTGCACCATAAACTTAATGGATCTGGATATTGGCTTTTAAAGACAAAGATGAATGTGTTCATGCTATTTGTGAATAGTGCTATGAAGTATTAAAGTGCAGATCATTGCTTACCAGTAACACACAGTCATATCTGCAATATATTAATGCATCATTAGCAGAGAAACATCTGCTGCACTTCCACTGCTTTCCCTGATTGCTATAGTTTGCTGTCCATTTCTCACACACACACACACACACACACACACACACACACACACACACACACACACACACACACACACACACACACACACACACACAGCAACCATTACATAATGTGTTAGATAACAAGCACTGCCAGGCTTCTTTTCTCAATATAGGTCTGTCAATCTAGCCACATCACTCAGTGCCTGTTATTGTAATTTGAAGTATTGAAATAATTAAAGGCTCCTTTGTACACAAAAGGTTCGCCTCTTCCAAAGGACACAGTGCAAACGAATCAGTGACAGTCTTACTGTGAGGCTGTACCAGATGCTGTTGAGACACTGCCGACTATTAATTTTCTATTGGGAGCGGCAAATCATTGAAGCAGAACATGATGCGATTGTCAATGGTATAGTTGGGAGGGGCAGGAGGAAATGTTTAATTCATTCAATTGTGACCCCTGGGAAAATTGTGGCATGGTAACCAATTACATGTGGGATCCAACATGTACTTTAGTGCCTCGCCAAGGACAATCGGTTGTAGATCAATTATGTGTTGCCATGATGTGCCTGATAATGAGAACGTAAATCATCTTCAAAACATTCCATAGCTGCAAATAATGTCATTAGGTAAGTTTTAAAATGTTATACTAGTCAGTATTTCCTCACTGAACAAAAAAAGGGAAATCTTGGAAATGTTTTTTTTTTCTTTTTGCACTATATGTAGAAATAAGTGGATCAAATGTATTTGTGTGCAATGCAAACCTCCCATAACCTTCCAATTAAATGTATTTTTAGATCAAGAAACGCTGACATCAATGGTCAGATTTTTTTTGATCGGATCACAGATCTTTTGGGGGGGGAGTTCCTCTTTGGATGTGAGGCTCAAAGGTCAGAGGACGTCGTATGAGTATGGGTTGTAATGGCCTTTGAGGAGATTTTTTTTCCGGCCTTTCCCTTGTCGACGGCACGTGAAGAAAAGGCGGGAGTCAAGCGACTACACGGGACGTCGACACCGAAGACAACGCGATACGACGACAAGGCGGGAGCCAGATGATTACACGGACGACGGCTCACCTAAAAAAAATGTGTCAAACAGAAAATACATGTTAACGCATGAACCCATAAACAGATACCCCCATCCCTTATGGTGTCAGGTAACTGAATAATACACATTTGTCAACAAGAATGAATAAGTCAAATAAGCTGCAGCCTTGATATCTGCACGGTCCATGTGTATCAGACTCGCAAAAGATCACAGTGTGCTGACAGGTGGTCATTATATAAATTACCTTTTTTGTTTCAGTGTGCATACCATGCCGTATGAGGTCATCGGATCATCTTCTGCTTGCGAGCCTCGGGGCCTAAATTCTAATGCCGCTGGTGGAATTCCAGCTGTCTAAACATGATGTCACGCGCCAATGCTCTGCTGCTTTCCCAAACTGATTCCTACCCGCTAAGCCTTCACTATGGAGTGTTACTCAGTATAAAGTCAGGCTTGAGGGTATAAAAGCAAGTAAAATGTTGGATGAACTTGCCACTCTCTGCCACAGGCAAGAAACAACAGCCACCATGGATACTGCTAGACAACTTGCACTAATTGCTAATTCAGTTACTTTATAATATCTTATATAAGCCTGATGTCATCCAAAACAGTCGGCATGAGCGATAGAATAGTACAATCTTTTTTAATTAATTGATGGATTGAAGGGCTTTCTTTATCTTTGAAGAAGAAAGGAAAGTAGGGTATTACAGATTGTTATTCTAGCTGCTTTTTCTGAATTACATTCTCCACTTGGCTTTTGTACTTTACAGAGCTTGTAAGTCCACACCTGTCCACCATTTGCTCTATTAGAGTTGTCCTCTTCGGAATAAAATAAAGAATGGCATTTGACTAGTACAAATGAAAATTATAATGATGGAGACAAAGTGTTTCCCAGCCCGCTGTGAAGAGTGGCTGCAGCTATGGAGACGGATGGCTGGCTAGTTTGATAGATTGCTTGTCCTTCTCTAGAGCGGTGGGGAGATGAGGTGGAGGGTTCGTTAGCGCTGCCGCCAATCTGCTATTTGGCTTGTTTTCTGTTACCAGTGTGGCATTAAAGCATGGTGAAATTAGCATGTTAGCTTATTATCCATTAGCTTGCTAATTCCACCATGCGACACTGATTATTTAAAATGAGCCAAAAAAAAGTTCTCACTCTTCTGACAATAGCAATGCGCCTTTGCCTATACACTGAGAAGAATGTGTGGAAGTATCTCGTTGTAAAACCTGACTTATTTACTCAGGCTCTCTATGTTGTAATGTTCAAGCATTTTGCTTTGCCTTTTGTTTCACCCTGCCTTGTTCTTTTTAGCTTTGCGTCGCCCACCAAGAATTGTTTGCTTGTTGTGGGTCAAGCTAGAGTTCCCAAATACTCCAGTGAGACTTTTAAAATGTAAAAGTCGACTATGGTCACCGGTGAACAGTTGTCAAAAGTGGTTCAAAACGTTTTTATCACAGACTATTTTAAAACGCTGATTGAACGTTCACATTTAGATCATCAAGATTTGAAATAGTGAATTTTTTCATTCTCTACATTGTGCTAATAATAGTATCTCCTAAATAAGAATCACATCCACATTTCTCATTTGTAAGCAAAATTTATATTTATTATTATATTAAATAATTTTGCCCAAAAAACGTAAAATACGGTTGAAATGTGTTTGAACTGTATGGAGCAAAGAGGTTATTTTGTTATGAATAATTATCAAAAAATATTAAATAATAAAGTAATATTAGTGAGTTCCTCGGGGCACCACCTTGTTTTTTAAAATTACAATTTTTGCTTTGTGACTGTTTTCGTAGCTATTTTTAAATCCTGTTTCCTCTGCATTATGCTTTTAATGGTTTTAAGTGAAGCACTTTGAATCGCCTTGTTGTTGAAATGTGCTATAAATAAACTTGCCTTGCCTGACAACGGGAAAAATATAGTAGGCTAAGCCATCTCGTCTAATTTATGGTTTAACCTTTATTTATTCACAGAGCGGCTGGAGCGGTTAGGGTTCTGACGACCTCCCGGTCAGCAGCTCGGTTGTCTAACCTTTAGGTTGTTTAACCTTTAGGCCATCACTGCCCCAGGGGTGGGAACTTAAAGGTTCCTACAAAACTGAAGTCAATCCAAAGGAGCCAATGTCTTAGTCGACATTTTGATCAGGCTCAGGCCCCACATTATATGTTCAGAGTTAATGTTGATGGTTTCATGGGAATTGATGACAACAAGACAAACATACAACACGCACACGATAATTTAAGTTCCGCCGTTATCCAGCCTCACGAGTCCATTTACGACCCATTTATTTGTACAGGCTGTTGTGTAATTGTCTTGGGGCTGTTATGATTGTCATGGGGTTGTCTTGGCCTTTATTAAGTTAAATGTGTACTTCTTAATCTGTGTATTGTTTTGTTGTAATTATGAAGCTACAAAATACATTTTACTTACTTACTTACTGGATTGATCAAATGATAAAAGAAATGTTAAGGAGTCCAAAAAAAGACGCTCCTTTTTGCTTGTGTATGTAAAATGCCTTCTGGGCCATTGTGCGTCACATGATGAACATGTAAGTTGCAATTCACCAAACTCTATACTAACTGGTTTAGACAGCCCTAAATATGACAAACCCTCCCCGCTGATGTGCAATCAGACACGGGGAGAATAACAAGAGTTTGTAGGCAGTCGCACAGAAGCATCCAGGAACTTCATTATTTTCCCTCCCTGAACACCTGTTAGCAGCAGGAACAGCGTACGTGCAAAACAAATAGTTTCATATTCATGTATTGTGCAGCCTTCAAGGACCATGACGTGCAGATTTTGCATATCAATACATATATAGAGGATGATTTGTGTGGCATTAGTAATACACTCATTGCAAAACAGGCGGCAGACATCTCATTAGTTTTGAACAATTAATAATTAGACAAGGGATTTATTATTAATCAGGCCATTAAGCATGGAGAAGCGCAGTCTTGTACTGTGCCTCTTTTCAATTCTCCATCCCACAGCTCCCATTAACATGGGCTTGATTGACAGGGGTGTGACTGTATGAAAATTAGTCATCAGTTGCTTGATCTTACAATATGCTGAATACAGAAAGGACACAATGCATGCATGGAAATCCAACTTCCTTGACAATGACAAAAAAGGATTTGTTTACAGACATTACAGGAAGTTTAACTGGAGGTTACATGCCTGTTTTTAGAGTGGAAAGGCTGGGATCTCCATCAAAATCATGAACAAACTACAAAATATCGCATCACCTCAGTCCTTCAAAACCGTCACCAGCTTCCCATATACCAAAGAATACAACAATATCCTCATTGTGTAACTCTGTGTATTCTATCTGTGTGTCTTCCCAGTGTTTCCTGATTGTTTATTCCCTTCACCTGTTCTCGTTCCAGACTCCTCCCTCCTCAAGTGTGTTTCCCCTGTGTGATTGCAAAGCCCCGCCCACATTGTTTCCACCTGTGCCTAGTTGCCTGTCCCCGTGTATTTAGTCTGTCTTTCATTGGTCAGTTGCAGGATTGCCTTCTTTTGTCTCCCATATATGTACTTTGCGTTCGAGCTGTAGTTTGCCAGTATGTGTCTTTGTTTAGTAAAATACCTTTTTGGTTTTTGCCCTCCACCTGGCCTCCTGTCTGTTTCCTCTGCTGCTGAGCCTCTGCCTCTCACACCCGGTTGTGACACATTGCATACAAAGCCAACGACGCCAACCAACCTTTTTAAAGCGCTACACAAATCAAATGTATTATTATTATCTCAGTTAACGTCACCCTATTTATATTTTATCACCTATGTAAGGACACATAAGCTAGCAGCTTCACTCCACCCTGCCTTCTCCTCATCTCGGTTTTATGTCTTTACTCCATTTACACAGCATTATGAATTCATCTTTCTCAGCTGTCTGACCCCGAATCTTCCATCCCCGCTGTGCCGATCTGCGCACTGCTTTCTGACCTCAGCCATTTGTTAATCAGGGGCCATTATTAACCTTAATGGGGCTGGAACCACTTGCTTTTATAAATGTCCATCAACTACAATTGTTACACGCCTGGGTAAGTAGTATGTGCTCATGTACTTCCACTCCTCCATGATTTGGTCTTCTCTGCACCTTCTGAATAAATCTTATTCTCTACTCTCTTTCAATCAGTTAGCCAGGCAAGTTTTTCCTTTTTACAACAACTACTTTTCTTCACCCCAGCAGCCTCTGCTCTTGAACTGCTTAATCAATAGTTGACTTCAAGAAAAGTACCGTGACACCTCATTGCACCGCTTTGGTTCCATTTTGTCTCAGTCAAGCGATTCCTGTTACATTATCAAATTCAGGGCAGTAGACTTGATGCTGTGTATGGAGATTTAGCATCTCCATACGTTGTTGTAGACTAAGAAGTAACTCTCACAGACAGTCTTTAGTCCACTTTAGATGTAGAGATACAATAGTGACTGGGTCCGCCCACTTGCTGTCAAAAAGAAAAACTACTTGCTTGCGAGCAGGTAAAAAAAAAATTTGCTCTAGCGAGAGGATCTTATTTGCGCCTTCGGATTTTGACAGTGATTTGCCTTCGCAGTTACTGTCTGCATATGAATATTTTTATAATCTTATTGCTTCAGCATTTCATGTACTTTAGAGGATAAGATGCTGAGAGAGAGAGAGACACACAATCAATACATTCTGATGTATTACAAAATAAAAGCCCTTCAAAATCTCCCTCATGAGCTGACTTCAAATTAGTTCATGAGGCATTTTGTCTACTTTCAGATTAGATTCTAAAGGAAATGGTCCATAGTTATAAACTAATTTCACTTCCGATGAATAGTAGATTATTGTGGAAATGTAATTTGTCTCTCTTAATTCTGAACATTGTGTGCATGAGATAATCCTGACCTCACAAACTCTGTGCCATCTGAACTCGCCAAACCCAAATAACAAATGTATCTTGCTAAATATGTCTGACTGAAGAGAGCCAGGGCAGGACGCTGGAGTTGCAGTTTGTGCTCTTAAATGTCAAGTCTGCCTTGATTGTGTGACGATCTTCATTGCTTGCAATCAGTCTTTTTTTTGTTATCATTTATGTTAAACAGTACAGTTGCCTTTGAGCCGAGTTTGAGCTCACACTGACAGTAAATCTATATTTTAGTAGACCCTCTCCAATTCACCTCCCATGCAACAAGGTATGAGGACCCTGAGTTAGAACTGAAATTGAAAAGGGGGGGGCTACACGTGTGGGCTCGTCCGTGTGTACCTCAAACTTGACGCCATGGAGGTAATCATGCAGCTTGTTGGTGACAGCCCACTTTAAAGCCAAAAATTCCAGTTTATGTGTGGGATAATTTTTTTCAGACAAAAGCAACTGGGCGCAATCCCTCTCCTAGGTCCTGATACAGGACACCTCCCAAACCTTCTCTGCTTGCATCTGCATGCAAGACATAGGGCAGCTCTGGATTGGCAAATGCCAAAACAGGTCTCGAAAGCCTTTTCGCCGTCTTAATCCCACTTAGGTCCAATTGCTCTTTGGAGTGGTATCTGTGTTTCTTTATCGTTGTTTTCCCCCCCTGCCTTCCAGTTACCATGCACTGGTTGAGTCGGTGACAGACTGTGAAGAAATCCTTTACAAATCGCCTGTAATATACACAGAAACCAAGGAAAATGCCGTGGCCAAGACTTCACAACTTCAACCTTGGACGCGTCTGTAGCAGCACCATCCCTAGACACAACGGGACCAAGGCAGGTTACAGAAGGGCAGCATGACTTCCATTTATCCAAGGATAACTTTAGTCCTTCCTCCTTTAATTCGTCCAGCACTTTGAGAAGGCTCTGCTCATGTTCTGCAAAATTTTTTCCCAAAAACGATTTACATCGCCCAGGTAAACTAGAACTTCCAGTAAGTTCATATCTCCAACAGCCTTCTCCATAACTCATTGAAATGTGACTGGTGCTCCACAAATCCCTTGTGGCATCCCCTCAAACTAATAGAATCCTGCTGGTCTTTTCTTTGTCAGAGAGACTTAACGGGATCTGATAATAGCACACTGAACCACTGGCTACCACTCAGGCAAGACGGAGCATCCTCCACACGCTGGACTGTGTCTTGGTCAGGAATTGTCCTCCTGTAGTCCACACACATTCTTATAGTTCCATTTTTAATCAGTCCAGTGCAGGACTATCTTTCGGAGGACTATGCGACATATATACTGAATTGTATTAAGAAGATGTCTTTATTATGTCATGTAATTCATGTTAAATGTTTAACTGCAAAGTAGTAATGTGTGATACCTTTTTTTGTCATTGAATCATACGGGGATGTTTGCTGAAATTGATTAGATGGCCCTACCAAAAAGAATTTCCTTTAAAACATACACAGTTATTACAACTTCAACTAACCGTGTGCCTCTTCGGGGGAGTGCTAATACCGTTACTTTTTCTAATTTGTATACAAAATGAACCGTATTTTCCATAGCTTTTCAACATTAAAGTACGCACAATGCGACTTCCTTTTTAACTCATCGAGCCGCCTTCAAAATAAAAGCATATCTTAAAACTATAAACCAGATCAATTTAGCTTAAGGCTGGCAAAAAACATGCAACAAAAACAACTAAATTGATTGACAAACTGTTTCTAAAGCCAGAACACAAATTGGGTTACATTTATGTCAAGAGAGCAATTGTTTAAACCAATTTAGGTTAAGGTGTGTGACACAATGACACAGAGAGGCGACTATTACTTTTAAACGTATTTCTTCACGGATAGAGCAAAGAATGGGACTGAAGACCTTCCTCCATGGGAAAAATGTTTTTACTCTTCTCCCGAGTTTGATGCACAGATGGTTTATCCAATCACCTGCCACGTATCTGTTGAAAGGGTCTGCCCTTTTCCAAACAGTTTCCAATAGGCTCGTTCGAGATGAGCCAGTTCTGCGCAGAATCAATCGGCGCGCAATGCATGCCGGTTAGATTTGTGTCCGACTTGCTCTGACGTCATGCACACGTGGTCAACGATACTCTCACGAGACTAAGCCGACCGTCGATTTCAGAGTCAGCCGCCGCAGTTGCTTTCCAACGACTGCGTGGCCCAGTGCATGATGGGAAACGCCTGGCTGTCGCCACATCAGAGAGCTGATTTGGCTCTTAGATCTGACAGCAAACACCACGTGTTGTAGAAAATTCTTATTTTATGTGTAGTTGTAATACTTAACGCTGGATTATTGACTATTAGTCTGTTTGATCTAAAAACATTTATTGTGTTGTTGTTAATACAAAATCGTATCTATACAACACACATCAAAACTACTAGTAATGTATTTCACAGGCAGACATCAAAAGACCAAAGGATGCAGCTACACACTCATTTTTACATAAATATATATTTATAAACACATATAATAAATCCAAACGTGATATGTAAACAAAAGTTCGGAACTAACAGGAAGTACTTTTTTCTGTGACTTCCTGCGTATACACAGCTGACAGCTGACAACTGTCCGACTGCGGCCGCCTGCTCTCGTCTGGATTCCAGGCGAGGCGCAGCTCTAACGAACGAGCCTAATAACCGCTTCTAAGAGGGTTTTGTAGAATAAACCATCTGGCACATCAGGTTAATCATGTGCATCTCACCTCCCAAAAAAACATGATCGTTTTGACTTTTCTGATCTTCTCAGTCAACTAGAAGACTTTCTCTTTGAATTAGCAAAAGGCTCTATTACATTTTTTTATTTTATTGATGTATACACTTAAGGGAAAAATGGAAGCTTGAAATTAAAGATCTAAATTAGATGAATAGCCATCAATGGTTAAGCCCCCACATCACTTGATTGAGTAAACATAATCTAGGTTAGCGTTCTGTGGACCATTCTCCTCCTACACACAAATGCACACTGGTATCATGGACGTTCACACTCCCACTATATAGAGCTGTCTGGCTAGGATTAGCAATTGAAAGGCCGAGGCGTGGGAACCACTGCTTCTCGTAGGGTTTTCACGCTGAAATCGGCTCTCCTGAGGGAAATGACATCGGTGCAGTTCAAAGAATTATCTGTTTTGAAACAAAGGAAGTGCAGCTCAGGGATTTGAAGCAGGCCGTTCCCTAAGCCTCAACTGGCTGGAGGTGGACAGGTCTTCACTGATGAGTACAACGAAGAGTTTCAAATGGCCATGTGTGTGCGTGTACTAATCCTAATCAATGACAAAGTTGAAGCCAGTATAAATTAGTTTTTTTGTCTGTCTTTTTGATGTTTAATGTCTCAAGAGGGGGCCGCAGGAGGCTAAATGAGATCTCCTTGTGAAGGGAAAAGCAATAGAAAAAAAAGAGAAAATAATACTTCAAAGCCTAAGAATTGGGAGGGATACTGTTGTTCTTAGGTGCAGTTTCTTGAAAGAACAACGCCGTGTTAAACATCTCAACCCTGTTGTCACAGTGGGGTTGCTAGGTTAGCTATTCCTATCAAGAACAATACGTGTGTGTGACTTTGACATATCACTGAAATAAAATAAGTATAAGGGCTAGACACGTTCTGAATCTATCCGTCCTGAGTCGGTGCACAGAAGAAATGGATGTTGACCTTTTTAAAGAGTGAGGATTTATAAAAAAACAAGTCTATTCCCAGAAAGTCTGACTTTCCCTTTTAACTCCCTCGAAGCTTAAAGCACACAAAGTTCTCAGTAGCGAAGAGAAAGTGTGCACACATGTAGCCTATCCATGACCCCTTCATCTTCTCCACCATCAGTTGCAAAATCAACCAGCCATTCTCAAATCTAATCTCCTGCTTTGAAACGCTACAAACATTTACACCCTCCACCTAGCCTCTCTCTTCCTCCCGAGGATTTTGTAACCTACTTTGAGAAGCAGCTACCGAGGCTCTTTCAACCGCCTTGTCTCTGATATAACCACTCACAACCTCCTCTTTTAACCCTGCAGACGTGTCAGTCTATAACCGTGATAAACACCGTTTGCTAATTTCCTCCAGCATGGTTTCTGTCTTTTTCCCTCAGCCCTCTCATATAGTTGCCTGTGACGCTCCCACTGTTTCTTGCTTGTTGCCAGATGCAGCGGTCCAACATAGCAAGCGCAAGCTGTGATACATCTTCCCACACAGTGTCAGCAAGTAAAAGGACACCTTTCTCGATTTATATTGCTTGTTGTGTTTCTGGCTTCTATGACTCTGCCTCAGTTTGTTCACATCTATTTTCAGGTCACTCTAGCTTTGATCCTTTTTGCCTCTAATGTAAATGAATACATACATTAGCTACACTGCTACCCTCATTAAAGGCAAGTCTTCGTTAGAGAAATAGACTAAACTTTAAAGGTGCCTTTCAATTACTTACACAGTCTCTTGTTTACCTTTTTTTTTGAAAAGTTATTTCAACAAAGAATAAGAGAAAGCACTGACACAGAACAGCTTCAGGATGATACGTGTAAGCTCCGTTCAATCTTGGCTTGTCACTTGAAACGAACCGAGGAAGGAAAACGGAGGAGGGAGGAGAGAGTGGAAACTGGGACAGGGACAACGAGTGAGAACGCATCAAGGCAGATATGCCACTAGAAAGAAATCTCTAAGAACTAGGGTACATGTCTGTTTGGAGTCTGCCAGTGTCACGAAGATGGCAGAGGAACGGGGAAAGGCCTGACTCGAATGTGATCAATTGATCATGCCTTGCGGAGCAGCCCTTGGTGGAGCTTAGATGGCCAGTTCAGGCTGAGCGAGAGGATGAGAGCGGAGAAAGAGAGAGCGTTTAGCGATGGCAAACAGGGAGTCACTGGGCGATGATGCCTACGACTTGCAATTACTCTTGTAACCAGTCAAAGGAGTTCGAAGGCAGCTCTGAAGGGCGTTCAGAGCAGGAGGAGAGGATGAGCATGTGCTGCATCCTCCGGTCCACCGGCAGACAGCGGAGCCGCAAACTGGCAGGACTGGTGGAGGAGAGAGCTCCTCGTGTGGCGCCGCACATCTGCTGTCAGCCTCATCTATGTTAATGACATGTATGTATGCAGCACTATTCATGCTGCTATGTAATATATTCCAGATGCACTGATTACCTTTTTATTATGACAGCAAAGGTTACGGTATTTCATCATGTAGCAATGAATACAAACTATCTGGGAGCTGACGCCATGTGTTTCAGTTGCAACAGATGCACTGAAAACACTGCAAACTGATTCTTGTTGGTTTATAGTGTGGGACATTTGTCAATGGTTATTCACAACCAATTACTGCACTTACAATAACAATATACAAAGTGATTAACTAGGTTCACATTGAAAACCTCCATGTAAGAAAGCAGGAAAATGTGACACAACAAGGTTGTACTATACCAAAATATAAAAGGGAAGGTTGAGGTGTTTCAATTGTTAGCTGTGTGGATAATTGTGTTAACACACTTGATGTATTATATACAGTGTGTCCTCCGCTCATTGTTACATCACGCAGCACTGTTGTTGCTATGGTTACCAGAAGTTTCATTGGACCAGCAACTTGAAGTCAGCTGGCTCAGTTGGATAATTTTCAGGCTCAAAAGTCCCAGAAAATGTTGGTATCTGCACCGTGAGCAACTTTAAATGCAATGGAGCGCCATCTTGTAACAGTGTCCAATTCTCTTCAGACATCTATGTATTACAGTTTTTTTTTATTGCTTAAGCACGATTTTCAAAACGGGGCCCGTGTTTTCAAAACACTACACCCAATTAGCACAACCACACACCCAATTAGCAAAACACTACAGAGCCTTTGCAAAATTAAACACTCTTGTAAAAACTATACACTTCTTTTTAAAAACCACACTTTGTTACCATATGAAAACACACACATTTCACATTACTATACTCTGTTTGCACGAGTTACACTCTGCTGTGATAAACCTAAAACACTTTTAGCACTTTTACTTCCCTATGATTAGAGTAGACTACTATCAACAAAGTACAAATATAATGTAAATTCACCAAACACTACACAAGACCAATGTTGTAGACTGAAGAAACTCATTTATTTCTCAACACGCCCAAAATGTTGACATGGAGATTCATAATACTGTAACCAAACGTCACTTTACGTATTGTAAGTTTAAAAAAAAAAGCTAGACATTGTCTCTTTGCCTAGCTGGATCTGGCCAGAGAATTTAATCAACATCGCAGGCAATGTTGTCATTAGTAAGACACCTTGGAAAGAAACGTCTTGAATGACGAATCCATCCTTGCATTGCTGCTACCTCCATCTGGTCACAGGCCTCCTCCATGGCTTGGATGAGGGGTACCTCAGCCTGGAGACGGAGATCATATACCTTCACCGCCATGCCGAGAAAAACTCTTCTATAGGGTTGAGGAATGGAGAGTATGGTGGAAGATATAGGACGGTGAAATGTGGATGTTGCTGAAACCAGTTCTGAACCAGAGCAGAACAGTGGAAAGACACATTGTCTCAGACAACAATGTATTTCATATGATCAATTTGATTTGCTGCTGTTATGTTGTGCAATTGGTCCAAGAATGTAAGTATGAGTGCTGTGTTGTAAGGGCCCATATGGGCATGGCGGTGGAGGACCCCATTCTGTGTAATGGCTGCACAGAGTGTTATATTACCCCCACGTTACCCTGGGACATTGACTATAGCCCTGTGGCCAATGATGTTTCTTCCCCTCCTTCGTGTTCTCGTCAGGTTGAACCCAGCCTCATCTATGTAAATGAACTCATGCTGGATCTCCTCTCCATCCATTCGTAAAACTGTGTCAGGCAAAATGGTGTAGTTCAGTGTAGACCTAGTATACATATTACAGTAAAAGATTATGAGACGGTATGCAAGATCACACTGCTAAAGTGAATACATACCTCTGCATAATCATGCCGCAGTCGTTTCACCCTTTCGGAATTGCGCTCGAAAGGCACTCGATAAATTTGCTTCATTTGAATGTTTTTTTTTTAGGATGCATGCCAGTGTTGATGTTGAGACCTGATGGATATCGTTGAAAATGGCGTGGTTATTGACAATGTTAGCTTGGAGTGTTATAGCATTGTTGGCCAAAACCATGTTTACTATCTCCCTCTCTTGCTGTTCTGTGAACATAGGAGGCTTTCCCCCTTGTCGTCCCTGACCCTCAATCCTATGTTGTGACGGCTCCCCTGTCTGTCTGTCTGCTTACCTGTCTGTCTGTTTGTCTGTCTGTTTGTCTGTCCCTCTGCTTCCTGCAGGACGGCGTGATGAGACGCACCTGGGCCCGGTGCTCCTGGGGGAATAAAGCTCCGCCTCTGGGCCGGCCAAGGTCCTCTCTCGATAGCGACAGCAGACTCTACGTTGTCGTCATTCTCGGCCGCTTGTGGGTTTCGCCAGCCCTCGTGCGTACCTAATAAAGCCTTTTTGCTCGGAACGCTGCGTCTTCCGTGTACTTTGTTGCGGCGCCTGAGCCGGGCCGTGACATGTGGGGGCTCGTCCGGGATCTTTTGTTCCGTTTGATTTGATTTTGATTTAGTTTGAAGAGGCGCTCCCCTGTCAGGTACAGCGGCGTTACTCCTTTGAGTTTCGTCATTTTTTGTTTTGGTAGTGCTGTGGTGACCGCGGCTAGAGCGTCTTGTCTCGGGAGCACTTCCATGGTGCAGGGCAGTCGCCAGTTTCTGGTTGCTTTCCCTCGCCACTGGGCTCTAGTGCATAAATACCCGCCGCCATTAACCACATGAAGACTAGGGTTGAGTTTATTGTTTTAGTTAGTGGGTGGGGAGGTAGTCAGCTAGAGGGGCGCGCTGCTGATACGTCATTGGCTGTGGACTACACACCGGTAGCCTTCATTTATTTATTTTTCTCCCGTTGATGGTTTCGGACACACTTGGCTATGGAGAGTGTTGACCACTTCGTGGCTTCTCTTTCTCAGAAGAATTTGGATCTCTGCACGAAGGAGCAACTGCTGAAAATAGCAGAATATTATGGCATTGACGTGGGTGATAAACGGTTGAAAGACAGAGTTAAGGCCGTTTTGAGGTTGGGGGGGAAAAAAAGTGTTAACAGAAGGTGCACAGCTGTGCTCCGGGAGGACGTAAGTGCTCCGCCCCTCGCCACATCTAGCTTAACCTTTTCCCAACAAAAGGAATTATTGTTGTTGCAGCTGGACTATGATAGGTTTAAGGTGCAGGCACAGTTGGAGAAGGAGGTGGCTGTGGCGAAGATGCACCAACAAACGGAAAACGCAAAGTTGGAGGTGGAGCAGGCTAGGCTAGACTTGATTAAAGAGGGGAAGCTGGCTGCTGCTGGGCTAAGGGGGAAGTTCTGAGGGAGACCCTCAGAACAGCCTGGGGATTACTTTGACATCTTAGGCAACTTAAGGCTCGTGCCAACCTTTTCTGAAAAAAATCCGGAGTTGTTTTTTTCTTTGTTTGAGCGTGTGGCTGATTCACGTGACCGGATTCAGCGCGCACACTGATGCTACAGTGCGTGCTGACTGGGAGGTCACAGGAGGCATACTCCTCACTGACTGATGCGGCCAGTCAGCGATATTCTTTGGTGAAAGGGGCGGTGTTAAAGGCATATGAATTGGTTCCTGAGGCCTACCGGCAGCGGTTCAGGAACATGGAAAAGGAAGAAGGTCAGAGTCATCTGGAGTTTGCACGGAATCTGACTGTCCAGTTCACTCGTTGGTGCGCTGCGTCAGAGGTGGAGGATTTTAAGCAGTTATGTGACCTTATGGTCCTGGAGCAGTTTAAAAGGTCTGTTCCCTCACGTGTGGCTGTGTACATCAGTGAACACAAAGTAACAGATGCTGCTGCGTCCTCAGCGCTTGCTGACGATTATGTGCTTATGCACCGAGACGGGTTTGGTGAACCCAGGGCTAGGGGTAGCGGTAACCTCCGCCAGGCGGGGAACACCTGTAATTATTGTCATGAACAAGGCCACTGGAAAGTGGACTCTCCGTTGTTGAGGGTCCAGCCAAAAAAGGCTGCTTCCCAGTTCCACCCCAAGGGCGTTGGGTTAGCCGCACCCGTTCGTCAGATTGTCGCTCCTGCCGGTCCTCATGTGCGGGTAGAGGACTCGGGTATGGTGGGTTTGGAGCCCTACCTGCCGTTTATCCGTGAAGGTGTGGTGTCCATGATGGGAAGTGAGGTGGCGGTGCAAGTGACGATTTTGAGGGACACAGGGTTGTTTGACTCGTTTATTCTCGCTAGAGTTCTTGCCTTTTCCGTCGCATCGGAAACCGGAGATTTTGCTCCGGTTCGGGGGATGGATCTGAATGTGCTGTTGGTTCCATTGCACAGAGTAAAACTCCAATGTGATTTATTCCAGGGTGAGGCTGCGCTAGCTGTGCGCCCGGCTTTTCCAATCCAGGGAGTTGCTGTCATCCTGGGTAACGAATCTGGGGGTAGCTCAAGTCAAGATGAAGCACTTGTATGACCGTCGCGCTGAGTGTCGCGTCTTTAGTCCTGGTGACCAAGTACTTGCCTTGCTCCCTATAGTGAGCTCACCATTTCAGGCGAAGTTCACAGGTCCACTTACGGTTCTGAAGCAAACTTCTGACCAGAATTACATTATTTCCACTCCGGCACGCAGGAAGGCCACTCAGCTTTGTCACGTGAATTTGCTAAAGCCATATTACGGTCGTGTGTCCGGTCCGACGGGTGCTGAAGCTCGGCCCCCTCCGGAGGACGTGCGCCCGACGTGTTCAGTTGGCAGGGTCTCTGTGGTTTATGCCCCTCAGCCCGTGGCGGATGGGGTAGAAGATGGGTTGCCTGATCTGGATCCGGCGGTGCTGCAAGGCCGTTTAAAGAACTCTGAGTCGTGGGATAGATTGCCTGTGCTGCTGGGGCATTTAGCAGAGTCGCAGCAGGCAGATCTAGCCGAGGTCCTAAGAGCTTTTCCTCAGTTGTTTGGTGATGCTCCTACTCAGACGCACCTCATCGAACACGATATAGACGTTGGAGATGCTCAGCCGGTTAGGCAGAGGTTCTATCGGGTTAACCCTGAGAAACGTAAACACCTGGATGTTGAACTTAAGTACATGTTGGAGTGCGGGATTGCTGAGCCCTCGTCTTCAAGTTGGGCATCCCCCTGCATTATGGTCCCTAAACCTGACAACAATCCCCGGTTTTGTACCGATTTTTGGAAGGTGAACGCAGTGACTAAGCCTGATTCTTTTCCGCTCCCACGGATGGAGGATTGTATTGACCAGGTAGGTCATGCCAAATTTGTTAGCAAGTTTGACTTGCTAAAGGGGTATTGGCAGGTTCCGTTGTCCGAGCGAGCGAGTGAGATTTTGCCGTTTATAACGCCGAGTGGATTATACTCCTATAGGGTCATGCCATTCGGCTTGCGTAATGCCCCAGCAACGTTTCAGAGGCTTATGACGCAAGTTCTGGCAGATTTGGAGGGGTGTACGGTCTACCTAGATGATGTGGTGGTCTTTTCGGATACGTGGCCTTCTCATTTAGAGCTGGCGTAGGCACGTCTGACCATCAACCTCGCCAAGTGTGAGTTCGCAAGGGCGACGGTGACGTACTTGGGGCGGGTTGTCGGCCAGGGAACGGTTTCTGTGGTGCAGGAGAAAGTCCACGCGGTGGAACGTTATCCGGCACCCGCCACAAAGAAGGAGCTGATGCGTTTTCTGGGTCTGGTTGGGTACTACCGGGGGTTTTGTAGGAACTTCTCTGAGGTGTTAGCGCCACTCACTGATTTGCTGAAGGGGAAAACCCTTCAGCAGGGGAAAACCCCTGTCTCCCCTGTCTCCCCCGGTTTTGACAGCCCCGCAGTTTGACCGTCCCTTTTCCCTTCAGGTGGATGCTAGTTACGTGGGCGCGGGGGCTGTCCTTCTGCAGGCTGACAATCTGGGTTCTGTTAAGCCAGTGAGTTACTTTTCAAAGAAATTCAATTCGTATCAGCTGAGTTATTCCACAATAGAGAAAGAGGCGCTGGCATTGGTTTGGGCGCTAAAACATTTTGATGTTTACATCGCTTCGGGGGTGGTGCCTGTGGTGGTCTACACCGACCATAACCCCTTGACATTTCTAAACTCCTTGCAGTGTCCTAATCAGAGGTTGATGAGGTGGTCACTGTTGTTACAATCATATTGGCTAGATGTTCGGCACATCAAGGGCACGGACAATGTGGTTGCGGACGCGTTGTCCAGGGCTCCCTAGTGGTGTGAGCTTAGTTATTAGTTCCCTCTGGGCTTTGTTTAGGCTCAGTTGGGTTTTTTAGGCTGGGATTCCCGTCAGGACCCAGCTCTTATGGGGTGGGTGTGACGGCTCCCCTGTCTGTCTGTCTGCTTACCTGTCTGTCTGTTTGTCTGTCCCTCTGCTTCCTGCAGGACGGCGTGATGAGATGCACCTAGGCCCGGTGCTCCTGGGGGAATAAAGCTCCGCCTCTGGGCCGGCCAAGGTCCTCTCTCGATAGCGACAGCAGGCTCTACGTTGTCGTCATTCTCGGCCGCTTGTGGGTTTCGCCAGCCCTCGTGCGTACCTAATAAAGCCTTTTTGCTCGGAACGCTGCGTCTTCCGTGTACTTTGTTGCGGCGCCTGAGCCGGGCCGTGACATGACACAAAAAAAAAAAACAGTATACAATAGTACAGTAATTTCACAGGAAAAGGTAACAGAAGTTTGAGGTTGACAATATGCTTATAGCTGTGCAAATATGGGCTGATGTTTTGCTTCTTGAGTGTAAGGTTTTGCTAATAGTGTACTACTTTTAATTTTAGTGTGTAAGCAATCCAAAAAAAAAACTGTAAACTCGGGTGTAAGTGACTTAAACTTGTACTGTCTTACCCCTTCTGGCCAGCAGGGGTTGACTCCTCTGGTTATACTGATTGTATAGAGGTGTATGAGAGAATTACCCAACTTCTCACTTGATTCAATACCTCAGTAAACATTGTGAACATGACTTTAAGTCTTCTTAAATACAGCATGATCTTCAGGTTGTGAATGATGGTCCCATTTAGAGCCAAATAAACCAGAAATCAGGGTATGCTTTAGGGTGGGGCAACCTTGTGATTGACAGGTCGCTTCCAGGACGTTGTTCGATTTTGGGTGTTGTCTGTATTTTCGTCTTGGAACTTTAAGTTTTTCACATGTTTCAGTTAATTCAATTAAAGTAGAACATTTTGGTTGCCTAAAATGCTTAGCTCCACCCTCTAATGTCACTTTAATTGACGGCCAAAATGCCAAACTCAAGGCTGTAAAATGATTATCCACAAACCAATAGGTGGCATAATATTGAATATATCCACCTCGCTTGATTAAACTGTTGACCAAGCCATTGCTTTGGGCGTCCTGTTGTGTCGTTTTAACCGACTTTGCTTCTTGCGTTCATGTTTAATGTTTCATGCTTATCAGACTGAAATTGATGGATGTGCTTGAAAGCATATGTAATTTTGATCCAGCATGAGTCTGCCATCTGGCAGACTGAGGAATAATTTTTAGATAATAGCAGCCCGGTCTGAAATTAATTCTTCATCATTTTCTAATAACTGCTCTATTATCGGTGGCTGGTTGATGGTCACATCTCCTGTCTCCAAATGGGGGCCCATGGGACATTTTGACCTTGGTACAATTTAATCAACGGAAATACAATTTGAAGGAGACTATAGCTTATCTCTGAAATGTTAATTTTATTGTTTGGGGTGGGAGGTTTAGATGATCGTATTCTTTTGAGAAACACATATCATATCAGCCTTGTGTCACGCTTATAGAAATGACCAATTCCAATGTTGTGAAATGATTGGTTCGGTTTAGGTAACAAAACTGCTTTGGGATCAAATTACAATGCAACATAATGTAACGCTCAGCAGACGTTTATATTACACACGTAACTTCACATGGGACACAGACAGCGAACTCCTGAATGAAAGTCCTGTGTTTATTTGACCCATCATGTGGGAAAAGCCCTTTAGGGGTAAGAAGTTAAAAAGAGGAGTTAATGGTTGAATTTTAGAATTGGTATATTCCCTTATTAACCTCATATCAGACACAGTGTCACAGGCTAATCCTCTTCATTTGGCTCATAAAGAACTCAATTAACATGAGCTACCCAATTCCACTCTGGTACACATGTTCCCTGTTCATGTGTGTGTAGGAAATCCCAGAAGCAATTGCAACATTTATATGGTGACTGCAATTATCGAGTCATTCCACCACTGGGGAAATGGAGGAGATGACCTGATCCCTTTTTCCCAAAAGCATCTGAAGTGTAAGCTCATAAGGGAATAAAATCATCTCTGCTTTAAGATGCTTTTAGGCATGAGGGCACAGGAAAAGGTCTCAAAGCCAGTCAAGTTGCCTCTTAGGGTTAAATCAACAACACATAGCATTAAGCAAAGTTACCCATTCACACATCTTGCAGACAAAGAGCAATAATAGAAATGAAAGTGCAATCAGTCCTCTTCAGTCTCTACAAACTCCTGAGATAAATGAATGGCTCATTAACTGGTAAATGCCGCAATATGTTCACTAGCTAGCCGACATCTGCATTGTTGCTGCTCAGGGAGTCTATAAGGGGTTCATCAACAGCTGCCTACTTAAATAAAACCAAAACGAAAGACAAATAGTGAAACTCACAACAGTCCACAAACCAATAGGTGACGTCACAATGACTTTCACTTCTTATATACAGTGTATTGTTTCACATTACACACATTTTCGGATCCCATCAGCTATCAACTTTTTAGCCTCTGGGGGCAACGGACAATATTTCTGGCTTTCCGATGTAGCCAACAAGACGACTGCATCTATGAGTCTACAAGCCGCTTGTATATCTGCATTCATATGCAGATATCTGTTGATAAAGACAAACCAGAAGGTACATCGTTGACAGACTATCGCCGATGTGTTTGAAATTTCATTCCAGCCAGTGCATTCCGCATCTTCTGCTTTCTACACAGACTATTTACTTGCAAGCAATCAAAACCAGCTCAAACTTAATTGGTATACTATTCGGACTGCAGTCTCTTGTTCTCTGGTACTTTCCTTTTCCTTTTCCACATTCATTTTAGGTGAATACAACAATTGCACTGAGTTGATTGGAGGCTTATTCAGATCACCTGTTGTACGAGGACTGGCTCCTAATTAAGAATTGAGAACAGCTTGGTGCATTTCCTCTCTTGGTCAATCAGGGTGCGACAACGCCCTTTCTTTTAGGGCTCAGGGGAAGTGGGAAACTGTAAATCTAGAGCATTCTGATCCTTCCTCAATGCCAACCTTGGGTTAGCAGAATCAGTCTCTAGGCCCTTTTCAGGCTGCTTTGAACACCTTTCCACTAGTTATTAGGCCAGACCTTTGTGATATCCGGGCAAGAGTTTCTGCTTGAAATGCAATGCCCTTAGACTTTAGTTTATAAATAAATATTGATAAAACACCTTTTAACGTGGTGAACTCTTTTAATCCAAGAGGCTCTTCTTGTTTTACTTTCCTTTTGTTTATATAAACAGCAAATCTCTGTTTGTTTGCTTTACTGCAAACACAATAACAGTAGATGTTTAAACATGCATGCACATGTGTTGGTAATCCAATCGGAAAGAAACGGTTCCAACTAAATTGGGGCAGAATGCATTTCCATGCATGTGTGTATGTGGGAATACTGCTCATGTTTAGGGATGCGACAATTGTGCTCATGCCAATTTCCATACTGAGTGTGGTTATGTCTGTTATTCATGAGGGGAGGACACTCATATTTCTGCAAGATCCCATTCCCAGTGGTGAAAATGAAGTCACAACATAAAGGCTGAGGTTGTTTTGACAAGTTTTTCAATAAAAAAATCAGTCAGTCAAAAAATGAAAGTGGTTCTTGTTATACCACGATAAGATAATTTTTAAAGAACTTTTTATTTGAGGTTTTGTTGTCACAACATCAGGATCAGGAAAACCTCCCCCCAAAACAGAAACCTTCGGGAGATCAACAGAGGAGGATCCCTCTCCCCAGATGGACAGAAGCAATATGTCATGTGTACAGAATGAACAATGTAACGGAGTTACAGCACATTCAATGAATATGACATAAATTATTCATATAATGAGTAGTAGACATGGACCCACGGTCCAGATATGCACGATCCATGTAAATGGAAAGTGGTTGAGAGGAGGGGCATCAGCAGGGCCATGGCAGGAAGCAGTAGGAGTAGATCCCACAGAAAAGCATCCACATGCAGAGATAACTCAATAATATTAAATTGAGCCATTGTGTGTTGTGCTTGATGTTGGAACATTTACAGCCTCTCTGTCTCTACCCCTCCCCTTGGTGGTTAAGTTGCCATAACACACACTGTAACCGAGTAGGTGAGAAAACTCTTCAACACAACTCTGCTAAAGTGCCTGACTGCCCATGCAAATAGCTCCAAATGTTTTAGCTGCCGCATTAAGAAGTCTCCAGTGTGCTTAAATATTCAAATATGAGGCTTCTGTGGATGTCCCACTTGTCACGAAATGTAATAATGTTCACAAGCAGAGCCTCTAAAGAAGTGCTCGGAATGAAAGCGGAGCAAGTTTTATTTGTGGCACACTTGCATACAAGTTTGCTCGAGGCAGAGTGCACTGAGCCAGAGATGTGTCCTCGAGTTTAACATCTTTCAGCTTGAGCACAAAGCCTGTGCATATCCCTCTACACCACCCAAGCAATGTGTTTTGGAAACAGTAATGGTTTCTTTTACATCCCCTCCCTCCACCCATATTTTTAATTTCATTTTGACTGTTTACAAGCCAATAAAACTATAGAAAATTAAGTAATTGGCTTTTTCTGTATGTGGATTCAACATAGAGAGATGGTGCTGCTCAGTCGGTGCTGGGCTGCAGTGGGGCTCATATTTGCAATATAAAAGAAACATCTTTTTCCAATAAAGGAGAACAGGAAAATTAACTCGAGGAAATTATCATTAAAGTTCTACTCATCCCAACAACACTTTGTACTGACTTCTTCATAGTTCCGTCACATAATCCTTTAATGCTATGGAAATTCACAAGGACGTTTTGCTCATTTCACAAAACACATTTCAGTGCAGCCACTGCTGATTAAAAGGAAAGACGTCTCCGTGACTTAAACAACACAACTCTTTCTCGCTTCAAAGACATTTATTTTTCTAAAATTTCTCAAACTTCCAAGCAAATTATGAAGAAAAATCCTCTCCACTCACCTGTATGTCAGCACATCTTGAAGCCTGTTTATCTGTCTAGACGGTGGAGAACTGGAGGACCAGTCAGTTGTGTTGCTGAAGTGAGTCTCTCTCAAAGTCCCACTTCATCAAAGCACACAGATGAAAGCAGCCAGATGTCTAATTCACCTTTTAGGAGCACATCGCTCCTCCACACTTCTCTTCAGAGATTATTGGCAGTATAAAGGTATAAGTAAGTACCATATTGAATCGTTTTATAAATAGACTTTCTTAAATATGGTATCCCAGTAGGATTTATTGTTGTTGAGCCGAAACATCTGTGCTTGCTTAACGCTTGCCTTTTCTAAATCTGTCTTATTAAAACATAATACAAATGTTGTGGTGTGTTTATGGGAGCAGCGGATGACCTTGAAGCGCACACGTTCTTCCTGACTGTGGAGATGCGTATCACGTATAGATTTCTGTGAAGCCCTGCAGTCTTGCGATCATCCTCAGTAAAAAGCATCTACCTCTTCATAACTTAATGCTTGAGTTCCCTTGCGGTAAATCTGATATGGGCTCATGCATTCGACCCTGAAGTGATCAATGTGGAAATCACGTGACAACGGTGTGCGTCTCCCATCACCCAGAAACTGCACACATAACGCAACCGGCACAGGGTATTATGAACACATGAGTCGATTGTATTTTAAGATGCCCATGTGCAATCATTATCTATCACTGCTACTACTTTCAATCACCACTTTTTATTATATAAAGGTATATACTAGGTATAGGTCCTCTTTCATTGTCTTCCAGATTTTGGTCATGTTTAGAGTACGGCCTGCAACATACAGCAAGGTTTGTCCCAATTTAAAGTTCTTTTGTACTAATGGTGTACCTGTCCAATAGTTAGTGAATAAAATGTGATCTCATGCAGATGTTGAAGTCAGCTCGAGTGACTCCCCTTGAAACTGTGTTGGTTGCCCTCTACGCCACTTGCAGTGTTTCTGTATTTGTTAGTGTTTTCTCGCTTTGCAGGTGTTGTCAAAAGATATTGTCCTCATTTACTTGTATTTTGTCCAAATAGTTTTCTTTAGTTGTAGTGTGTTGAACTCCTGGGGTCACCTTAGTTGTGTTGGAATAATAATCAGTGTTATTGTGTATCAACAAGAATCTATGTAATTATGTATAGAGGGCCAATGAAAGCCGGTTTAGTTCCCCTTTGATCTTAATCCTATCGACTGGGGTCCCCACAGACCCCACACTGTGTGTCATATCTCACAGGCGCTTAATCATATCTCACAGGTGCGTTATTATTCCAATTTAATGACATGTCAAGCAAATTGCTCACAACGCCTTTATGTCATTGTTTTCTATTTCTGTTTAATTAGTGCTTTTTATAAAATACCTGATCCTGGGGGATGGAGTCAAACACAATTAATTCTGCATATGCAGTTTTAGCAGATCTATTAAGACAAAATAACAAAAAATATTTATTGAGTTGTATTGATGTTTGTCATCGCTCCGAATGGTAAAGTATCACACTAAGCTTTCATAAACTAGTTACGTTTAGTTTTTAGTTTTTTTGATTTCACAACTAATATCGTTTTGAGAAGTTACCATTTTTCTTTGCTGGTTGTTCCTCTGGGTCACCAGTTGGGGGTCCTTGTTCGTTAATATGTAAGATGAGGGTTAAGACGGTAACTCCGTTGCTGTGGTCACAATAATAAACGCATGGTTAAGGTTATGTCATGATCGTGGTCATGTTCGGTCTCCATGCGAGACAGAACATTTCTCGAGACTCTGACATCCCTGACCTGCTTGTTGCGCTCAGCCCAGAGGACATTTGTTCCTCTCGGGATAAATCTTTCAAACAAATATAACTACATTCTCACAAAAGGCCATATAATTTAGAAAGGCTGCGCAAATATCACAAGAGGAAATGAATACTATTTTCAGCCGTGGATTAATGAACGATGAACTACAGCCTGTGTTCATGATAATGAAGGGGGGCTTTGGCTGGGAAGACACAGATAATAGGCGTACTTGTTGGTTTTGGTCTTTTCATTGTATGTTCCCTGTATCTTTTTTATTAAATATTACAGTAACTTTGAGGTAGCAACCAGAAATATAAAGTTACAACACATCCTTACACTGGTGTTACTGTTAAACAGATGGCAATGAAAGTAATGTAACACAAACAGTGGTGAAGAAATGTGTCTCTTGAGGAGTTTAATTAACCTGTGCAGAGGTTTACTGTGACGTCTGTTTTCAAGCAATGATTAATTTGAGTGTGGGTGTCTGTCTCCGCTGATGTTTTGATAGGTGTCACATTGAATCGGGCAAATCTCTGCGCAGTATTTTACAGCCCACAACTTTGTTCAACGTGATCAAACAGAAAGATGAGAAATGACCCTGAAGGATAAATCAATTAGGATTCTTTCTCCTTCAGCTATATCAAAACATTTTTTTTTTGCTGTAATTCATAGAAATCTCACTTAATCGATCTGTACATTAATTTCGTAAGTGAAATAACCTTCAACCGAAGTTCAAGACGGAAGTTTGTTTTGAAAAGACTATCGGCATGTTAAGAGAAAAGAAATTGACTCGTATTGCTGGATTTACGGAGGAAACGCACACACAAAATGTGTAACTCGTAAGGTATCATATGAATGTGTTTGTGGATAAGTCGAGTGCACACTAGTTGAACGTGCCCGTGTGAATATGCAACACAGCTGGTGACGTATCAACGGCGAGAATGAGTCAAAGAAATACAGGACTTTCAACCAGGGGAGCATCCCAAGTCTCTTAATTACATCCACGCTTCCCCCTCTGGCGTCTTAGTCCCTCCCATCAGGAAACCATGCGAGGAGAGAGAAAACAAGAAAATATGTTATATTATATAATAATGTATGTATACGCCCTTTCCTTTGTCGAGTCACGTGAAGCGATGTCCGTTTCTGATGATGGCGGCACAGCTGGAGCTCCTGAAGAAGTATCCCTTCAGGGTTTTCTGCCAGATCGGGTCTAATTTCAGTTTGGAAAATATATAAATGAATAAATAAAAATCATAGGTTTTTTTGACCAACTGCTTAAATAAATCTAAAGATCTACTGGTGTTTGCCTGTGTAGCCTGGAGGTATTCTTCCTCCTCTTTTTAAAAGTCCATCAGGGCACCCCTAGTGGCCCGTCCGTGGTGGTGCGGCTACTTGTGCCCGTCTGTGCAGAGCCCTCTTCCTCACATGCCTGGCCACAAGTACAGTAGCTGCCCCAGCTCCAGAGATGATGAGCCACTACCACTGAAGGCCACGTCAGCGACAGCCTTGTGGTTTCCTCCAACACGAGTCCATCAGGACTGGGGGCTCAATAGAGGGCCGCCTCCCGATGGCCTCATACGTCAGACAAAACCTTAGCCAAGTAGCGGCCGGGGCCTCCCTTCCCTCTGTCCCCGTTTTGTGCTCTTGTAAAATATCAAAGGAGATTTCAGTGTGGCGCGGACGCACTTAAAGCGCTGGAAATGGAGGCACTATATCATAGGCACGAATGCTTTACATGGAAGTGAACTGTTCATAAATAAAGGAGACCTGTGCGGAAGTGAGGCATCCCTCCAGGCCCATCATCTTGATGCTCTCTCTGTAGAGCACAACAACACATGTCGACTTATGACACTCCTGTTATGATCCCAGATGCATGATAGTGATGTTTCATAAGAGGGCATCTGTTAATGTGGCCGGCGGATACAAGATCTTTTTCACCTGTTATGCAAAGTCCATATGTTTATTCTCACATATGCTATTTGATTCATGCCAGTCTTGCATGCACTGAGTGGAGGAGCTGTGTGGATGGAATAAACTCAAGCATGTGTTGCATTGGTGTAACGTTAGATTTCAAAGCGTAACATTTCATAAAATAACAGGCACTTACACTTGTGTTGCTTCTCTTTTTTTAAATGTGCCAGATGTCAATTGGAGCCGGAGGTGGCGGACCACGTTGGCTTTTGAAGCTGCTCTCGTGCATCGTCGCTCATGGCTCCTCAGAGATCTCCCCTTGCTCCTCAGAGCAGAAACAAGAGCCTCGGGACGGCCGGCAATATGGCGGCGCAGAACAACTTCAGGTCCACGCGAGGAAATGACAAATACAAGACCTGGAATGTACCCGCTGTCGGTGTCCTTTTACTCGTATCAAACAACAGTCTTAATTGAAAAAAGCTGTATAAACTCTTTGTTTACTATCTGCACTGGGTAGTGACTTGCTGTGGAACACGGTTGAGCATTTAAGTGGTGCAGGCCAGTGCCTTGCGTGGCAGCTCTGCCATCATCGATGTGTGAATGGATGAATGAGAAGTAGAAATTGTAAAGCGCTTTGTCCCTGGAGGTCGAAAAGCGCTAAATGAATGGAGCCCATTCACAATATTTTCTATTAAAAGAACAGTTTCCAGGTAAGTGGGGAGCTATATTTTGCAATATTATTTAGCAACTGTACACAATAAGCCCATTTGTATGCTGTAAAACTATTTCATCAAAATAATGATTTGCATTGAGGGACACTCACTGAGAGCCTGGAGAGCAGCTTTATGAAGTAATGTTTTGAGTGCAGGACAAACAAATGGCTGTCACCATAAGGCTTATTTGCTTTCTTGCTTTTGATTACATGAGAAGAAAAATACTACTATCATAACTGTAACGTAAAAATAATATGCATGAGGGCATTTCTTAAAACATAACTGTTCCTTTTTAATTTGTAATATATGAATGACAGTCAAAGCTTCTTTCCAGCTTTGATGTATTTGAATCAAACTAATTCAGTATAAATAATTGACTTTTATGGGAAGAGGATTGGAGTACTGGAGAGATGGAGATGGATTTGAGGTTAGGAATGGAGTCATTTAAAAAAAAAGTATTTAGCTGGTGTATTGTTTCATCTGCAGATGAGCAGACACACATAATCTCGGTATATCTAATATCCTTATTGTGTGGAGTAATTTGAAAGGAAGCTGCTAAGGTCACTTTTTTTTCTTTTTTTTTGTACACACAAGGTGAGGATGGGCAGAGCGTAACAAATACACACAAGTCCACGATAATCCAAATAAACGGGTCACATTTGCCTCCCCGTCATGCACAGTTAATATTTGGGCAAACGTGGCTGCCAGAATAAATATTCCATGGCAATTTTGGTTGTTTGGTCAGGCCGTTTCGGCCTATCACGCGTCATCCTGCATCCCTGCTATGTGCAGGTTTTACTTCCCCAGCTTATCCTTTAAAATCAGGCAAGGGAAATTGAATAGATCAAGAGATTTAGTAGGATGTAATATCATTAAATTATTGAATTATTTGTGGTCGCATAAATGGCCCGGTGCTCAACAAGGTCCAGACTTTAAATACTGTACGTGAGATCAAAAGACAGTGAAAGAGCTTCCGGACAAGGGGTCGAACATGGGAGCAGTTATTCTAATTCAACCTCTGTGATTAAAGAACAACACATTGATTGGCACTGGTTCGAGGGACCGTGGAGCTTACGTTTTGATATCCATCTTTGGAGGACATGTCCAGCTTTTGGACAAGAATGTGTTGGAGGGAAGAGGAGCGGACTCATGCTTTGTGCTACTTCTTCTTCATATATGGAGCTGCTAAGGATTCAGTCCTGCTTTAACCTTGATGGGGCTTTAACCTTGGTCCTCTTGTGCGTGTCCACCCTGCTAATGCGTGTGCCACTTTGCTTCCCTTAACACACGGCTCTGCCCTCAAAATGGTTATGCACTGCTCTATGGTTCAGGGCAATTTTGGATGCAGTGCTATCCATTCGGCATACAGTTCTTCTTTTTTCTTCTCTCTTTCTTTATCCCACGGGGCAGCCTGGGGTCTGGCAGAGAAGCCAGCCGAAGAGTCTGAAAAGGTGTATGGTTTGAGAAGTATGTAAATCCCCTTTTTCTCTTCATTTCTCTCTTCCACTCGCGCCGGGGGAACTCGTACAGAGGTCACTTATCGGATGCCCCGATGCGTTTGTCAAATTCGGCATTCAGGTTGGCCTGACAGCTACACTGACTGAGCTTTTGTTGCAAAACCAGAATTACATTTTCAACACAGTAACTGATAACGTTTTTCGTTTTGACTTTAAATATGAAAAACCTGGACTGTGAATTGTCTTTCCACGTTCCATCAGGCTGTTAAACTACCATAGTCTCGTGCGATATACCTGCATTGTGATGTCGTCTATTATTTTGATGTCCAGTATCTATGCTGACTAAAATGCATGGTCCGTCCCACTTAACTGTGGCAAATATTTTTGTACAATTTTCACACTCTGTATTCCCAGTGGGGGAAATTGTAATTATTCATGGGAGTAATAAAATGTTCATTATCACTGAAAGAGAATTATTGAGTTAATCGGTTTATGCATGTTGTGATCATTTATGTAGTATTTTTTTCTCGTCACACTACTTTACAACACAAGCCAGCATTCACCCATTCTCTCTCTCACACACACACACACACACACACACACACACACACACACACACACACACACACACACACACACAACTATACAGGTGGCAGAGTCTACCATATAAGGTGCCACCTGTTCCTCAGGAGATAAGCATTCATTGCAATTTTTTTCAGTGCTTGCCACAGGCTCGGTGGTTTGATCCCCTTCTCCTCCTGTCGAGTTGTTGGAGCGTCTTTGGGCGAGACACTGACCCCTAAATTGCTCCTGATGGTTGCCCTTTGGATGAAAGCACGAGGTAAATGCAGTCCATTTAACATGATTGTATGATCACTGTATCTATGTGTGTGTGTGTTTCCTTGCTGTATATTTATTTGTGTTTAACTCTTTCTTTGAAAATTGAGAGCTACTGAGAACTAGAGTCAAATTCCTGGCCTGGGCATACTGTAGTTGCCCAGTGAACTTCATTCTGAATCTTCCTATATTCCTTTAAGGTGTTTGTGAGTCGCTAGTTGACACACCATGCAGTTCATTAGCTATATGCATTGTCCAAAAAAACTAAAAGTGTCTGTGGATCGGTGATACACTGAGCTGTGTTATCACTACACAGCCAAGGACACACACATCTAAGCAAGTTTACATCTAAAATTACTATATAGCACTCAATGTCCATACAGGACCACAATGCCTTCAAATGTATAGTGTAACGTCATGATATATGTTCCAATAAAGAAGCTGATTTATTTTTTTTTAAAGAAGAAAAATCTGGTTATTTATTATTCAGGTGCACCAAGTTTATATTAAAGTGCCTGGTTCTTCTCATCAGCTGCTTCAACAAATGGTTTTGACTCCAATCCAACACCTTTGTTTACCCGCGGCTACTTATAATTGAAACCTAACATGAAGCATGTCCAGAAAGTCTTTCGTTTAATGAGAAATGACTGTACGAAGATTATTTGGGAGTCAAGGTACAAGAGGGACGAAGCACTGATATATAGAGAGCTCTGGCTGGATTTCAACTGTCGTAAAATTGGAGCCATGACCCACATTTCAAACAATTTAGCTGTGAGATTAAGTATTCATGTACTTCAAAGGAAGAGAAGAATGTGTGGCCTCGCCGCCTTCAGCAATGCACACCCGTCCACCGCAAAGTTTGGGGCAAACTGGCTCACATGTTTCTGGGAACAGTAAAGATGGCAGGCAGATGGGTTTGTTTTAACCCCGAGAAATCCTTTCTGCCATGTAATCTATCAGCAGATACTTCAGATTATCTGGTTTGTGTGATCATTGCGCTTCATTTCAATTAGTTTGACGCTTCCAGTCCGCCTGGTACCTCATTTGCTTTCCCTCTGTTTAATCTTTGTGTGTCTCGTTCTCCTTCACTCTCTCCATCCACATCGCCCTGCCTCGTTCCATATTGGACGACACAATCCTGAGTTTGAACCCTATTAGGGGCATTCATTTGATGTGAAAATAGACTTAATTGAGGTTACGGAAAAGGGAGAGCAAAAAGGGAGAGGAGCTGGAAACAAGTGGGTGCTTTAAGTGTGTGTGTGTTTGCATGCATGCATGTATGAATGTATGTATGCGGGAGACTGACTAAAAGCAACCAATAGAGATAGCAGTGTGTCATGAAGCTCCAGCATGGTGCTCAGTCAGATCCAGGGATACTGTCACATCCGATTCTCCTCAACGCTGGTGTTGCTCTGTGGGCCAGGGCGGTCTATAAGACATCACAGAGCTGTAGATATAAATACTACAACGTCCCACTACACCGTATTCTAGTGTCCAGAGGCAGCTGCAGCATCTACTCTATCGATCTTACATGGTCATTAACAGGGATTTGGCTATTGTTTTAAGCTAACGACATCAATAAACGGAAGGTCATGGTTCGTGACTCGCATGAATGGGTTGTTGTAAGAGTGTCACGCGAGACGGGACTTTAAAGCACAATGAGAAGCATGAATAACACGCCACAAAAAAATACACCAGTTTTTTTTTTGATCAGATGGATTTTGGAAGACTGATAAAAAAACAATGTCATACAATTTTTCGTTAAGAAATTGCTGTTTTAAGCTATCCATTTGTCACGCCAATATACAATTTCCTTTTTTGTTTCTTTGAACGTTGAATTATGTCTTAATCATCCCTGCAGTACAAGTGAAATAGATTATGTTCTTATGTAAAGGATAAGCCTGGAGTCTTCTTTGTCAACAATTTCCATTAATAGACCAAAACTAAATTTGTGTTTGTCTGTCTCTCTTTGTCCCCTTTCTGTGGAACAACGTGGTTATTTGATGTGCCGCACAGACAAAACCTACAATACTGGGCCAAATTTGAACTAATGTCATTTCTTATAAGTAAAGGAATAATGTGAAACATTTAGGGTGATTAATTAGCAGCAATTAAATACAATATTCATAACTATGTTTTAATCAATTTATAATCACCTGAAACTAAGAATCACAGTGTCCTAAGAAAAGACATTAATATCTATCTATATAGTCCGCCATGTTTCTACAGTGGCCCAGAACGGACACTGGCTAGAGAGAGCATTCTCATTATTCGTTATCTGAAGGTAGGGATGCGTTCAGAAACCTGGTATTAAACGGGTCCCGGTGCTAAATAAAACCCAAAAATGTATTGATAAGGCCCAACGTTAATGGTGGCCTATCTACACGAACGGAGAGTCGATCGGCCGCTGTGGTGAAGTGAAGAATACTTGAGTCGAAGGCAACTATCCTTGTTACTGTACGTGCAATAAAACACGTGCGAGTAAAAAGCCATAGTGTTAGTCATGGGCAGTGAGAAAATAAAACCCATTAATCATGGTGGATGAGTTCATTCAGTACGGATGTATTGCAACGTTCCTGAGAGTGGACATGTGTTAATTAACCTTTTTTTTTTTTTTAAAAGGGAGATTGCACATTTGTCCTGTGTCATTCAAGTGTCAGAACAAGGAAAATCTGAGACTCACAGGCTATAAACTACACATGCTAAATACAGCTGTCACTCAAACATGAAGCTGCCGGGCATTCAGACAGGGAAAAAAAAACATTCCGACCGGGAAAAAAAAAACTGTAGATACATTCTGCTGTTTGTGCTCTTCTCACACACACACACACACACACACACACACACACACACACACACACACACACACACACACACACACACACACACACACACACATTCAGAAACGCATACACTGCTGCCTCTCTCTGGACATCAACTTGAACTACACCTTATTTAAAAAGCATACGAGTTTAAATAATGGTCATTTTATAACATACTGCTTTTACTCTCTTGTACGTCAAGACTGTACTGTGTCCTTAGAGCATATGGTTCTATTTTCTCCCTGTGGAGTCGCAACATTTCATAATCCCTTCAATAAAAATGTTGAAAGTGAAATTGGAAATCTATCTTCATTTGGCGCTTTAAAGTGGTTTCATTCAATTTCATCACAGAGCCCAAGGGTGCATCTGGGGTGAAAGCAGCTGGCGTTAAAGTCTGATTTGAAGTCTTTCATGATGTTTGTATTGTTATTTCAGAGTGTTTCTCATGTGTCTGCTGGCTTGTCTGAAAGGAGATCAACACGGTCAATGTTCAATAATGGTCGGTACATAAAAGATTATACTTGTTGGAACATGTGTAAGGCTTGAAACTCCTTTTAAACTTGAGCGGCGTCTGTGGTGGTAGAGATGTAACAGCACAGAGGTCATGGCCTCAATAGTAATCTCCTTTAGAATATGACCCAGAAGCAGGTTACTTATTATAATTTAAAGGTATAAATAGCTGCCATCGACATCATTTGACGCAGTGTTCCTAAACTTGACAAGTCAAGAAAAAAAAGGAAATATAACATTAAAAGAATTTAGCCAAAGAAGAGGAGACAACAACAGCTTGTTTCAACATCATGTCGAGAAACTCTTGAAACTTTAAAGTTGTTGGGATTTTTTTTTGAATAAAGAACTTTTGAAAACTAATGAAGCCTGGAAGAATATCCACATTTATTCTTCACAGTTTTAAGATCTCCTTTCAAATGTATCTGGGCTGCAAAAAGTTACGACCACAAAACAAAGTCCTTGCTGTGAGTGTCTGTGAGCAGCGTGTATAAGTTACTGAAACGTAACGGAAAATGATTACGTAACCGCAATAGAACTGGGACATGGGAGAGTGCAGGGCGTAACCGGGTCAGTCCTGTGCACCCTCAGCTTTTTCCATTTGTTGCTTTTTATGTTATAAAAGTTGATCAAGTTGCCCACAACATTTGCCAAAAATAAAACACCAGAAAATGTATTGTTTACTCAAAGGATATGACGGGGAAATAATTCTGGCACCATCCACAATCTGTTTGATAGTCACGTGTACATAATTGTTATTTTTACTACTTTTGAATTGACGCTTGATCATTATAATCTGCATATTGTCCTACTGCAGCCACTGAACCTGAGCAGAAGCTCCTTAATCGTAGCCATTTATTTGAGATTCTCAGATAAATGTACTCGCCCTCGGCTCTACCCAGCCATTGATTAGAGACGTGCTCAATAATTCAAATAATAGCATCGGAGAAGAGCACACGGATTCATCATCAGTCATGTCATTTTGTTAGGCAATGACCCTTGCAGTCATGCCGGCTAAATCATCTTGTGACATTATGGATGGGATCATTTGTAAGTGTGCCATGCTATTATTACTACTTTGTTACAATGGATCCTTCTGACCTCAATGGGATTCAGTGACTAAAGAGTTCTGCTCATTATAATCATAAACCTCTTCTCCAAAGAGTTCCAGCCAGCAGGGTGATGAGAGGTCAGGAGCTTTAATGAAAAGGTTATTCAAAAGTACTGAAGGGGAATTTGACTGCTCAGAGTCGTGCAAGAAGTTTTTGCCCTTTTTGAAATTACAATCTTGAATATGTCTGTTTTTATTCTCTTTGGCATTTAAAATGTGGTGATTTTGCTGTTCTGTTACAGGACATAGTTGTTGTGCGAGCGACCTTATTGTGAACGATATTAGCATGATATCTTGTTGGCTATATTGCGTGTTGAGGTCTGTGTTAGACTTCTGCATCACACTAGATAGAGGGGATCCCCGATTGCCTCCAGGTGTATTGCACACTGAGCGAATCTCTTGCATTAGCTCCGCCTCTCTGGTGGTTTACACTTCACATTCCTTCAGTTACACAAACTGTGCTTTTCCAGTCAGACTCGCACATGAAACAAGAGAGTGATGCACGGTAGATAGACGACCTCCCGATCCCATTAATAAACACACTTAAAGATCTGCAGTATGAGGTCATACAAGGAAGAAACTGTAGCTCGGGGGTTTGGAATTTAACATTCAGCGGAAATACTGCACAAATGAAAGGCTTATCTTTGAGGTGTTTGTAAATGTAATGAATATGTAATATGTAATGCAAATGTTTGTTATTAGGTCCTGCTCTGCACCACTGACTTTAAAGCTTCAGGCTTTCATTACCATCTAATACCACAAAAATATGTATAGGATCATATTGGTCCTTTATCATACACTCTTTCAACAAGTATAATGGGAAAATTCAACTTATTTGTTTTTGTTTAATTTAGAATTGTGGATATTACCAAACAAATGATAGTAAACCAAAATAGTTGTTTATTTCAGTATGTATTCCTTCCTTATCTTAAAAAGCATGGGACCTAGAAAAATGGATGGCAGGGACTGATACAAGTGGAGTAGCACCATTCATCTAAATCATTCAGTTAATAATCACTAATGTGTTTCATCACGACCAGGTACTTATTTAAAAGCAATGCACACATACTCATTCATTCATTTTTTTCCCATCATCATTTCCTAGCTTTTTATTGCAAAACCTATTTGTACAATTATTTTTATTAACGCTCTTTGGGGAGAACAAAAGTGCAGAGTTGTTGAGCCAGAATAGTAAATCACGGAGCTGTTTCCCTTAAAAAAACTAACAATGTCAAATCACAAGACCTCAATTTATTTTCACATGGCGTAGTTTCTGTATTTATGAAGACTGTAATGATGACAAGATTCTCAAATCAAACACCAAGGTTGCTATTCTCCTCGACCCCTGAGAGGGTATTTAGAAGCCATTAGACTGTCCACCACCATTTGAATGAGAGTGCTTTGAATAGAGATCACGAAGGAAGATTACATTAGCAGAAATATTCTGTAAACCGGAGCGCAGGTGCTGAATTGATTAAGTTTGGGTTTTCCTCTTTTCCAGTTTGATCCGGATGCCATTCTGCGGTCGCAGGATGAGCTCTCCCAGCGGCCGAAGATCCTCACGCTCCTGACAAGCTTCAATGTTAAAGTTACGCAGAATGGACGCCAAGACCACCTTTTCTTCCATGAGTGCAAAACGTTGACCTGAGGAAGGTTACAGTGCAACACACACACACAGCAGTTATGATGGAGTCTCTGTGTAAAGTATGCATGGACACGGGTCCAATTAACTACAAATGAAACCTGTCTCACCGATGCAGTTGCGCAGTCCAGCGGAGAAGGGGACGTAGGCGTACGGAGGCCTTCCTGCAGAATTCTCCGGCAGGAAGCGCTCGGGCCTGAACTCGTCGGGCTCGGGGAAGTACCGCGGGTCACGGTGGAGAGCGTAGGTAACGATGATGGCATTGGCACCTTTGGGAACCTTGAAACCATCTGCAGGAACAACAGAAACGTAATTACTTTCCTTGCTAACCACTTCACACATTTTGCTTGGTGTGAGATCATTATGAATTTGTACTGCCTCAGCTTAAGCCATTACATATCATCACAAACAAATGAAAGCTGTTTAATGCCACACAAAAAAGGTTGAGAACTAGTGTATCACATTTGTATTTGGTAAAGGGGAAATCACCACAACAAAGTCCAATGACCAGCACATATCTGACTGCTGGTGCCCTTTTGAACTTGTCTTTAGTTATGTCACCATATTCTCAGAATTGCGGGCTCTGTTTACTTTATTATTTACACCATTGAAAGCAAAGTGAGACGGATATCCTCAAAAAGTGAAGTCAAAGAGTGACAAGTCCCCTGTTGAATGTCCATTTGCAGCAATATAATGCTAATAGTATATCTGCAACTGTGCAGAAATGACATGTTAAAGCATAATAAATAGACATGCACAGCATATAAATGTTGTTTTAGAATTTTAATGTCAAAAGTATGAAGTGTTTGTTGAGATGGACATTGGCTAGAAAATGTCTTTCACTCCACTGTTCTTTATCTTTATCTTTATTCTATTAGTATTATTATTGCATACATCGTTCATCCCTGTTGTTTTTATATCTTATCTTATTTTCTGTGTAAATGGCTGCTACGTGACACAAAATTTCCCCTTGGGGATTAATAAAGTATATATTCATTCATTCATTCGTTGGAAGTAGTGGTTCACCAGTAAAAATTCTCTGTTTTTCATAAAGACAGAGAATCTGTTTTAATTAGTTTCCCAACACATCCTGGATGTTAACTCTAAATATGCTCAATCCCCGACTCCAGATCTTTATAAGAAACTCATTTTAATCGTATCTCTGACGAGGAAACGCGTCTCCTCTTGAAATGCAAACATAAGGTCTATGAATGTGGAGATACGTTGAGTATATTACTGGCTACGCAAGCCCATCAAGTTACATGGGCTATTACACCACCTGTAATATCACAAAGATTCAATCAGATTCAGGAGAAACGTTGATGGATCGCTACGACATCAATAAAGCTTTTTCAGAATTGTATTCTAACCTTTATACCTCAGAATGTAATGACCTCGGTCCCTCAAATAACATCTTTGAGGATTTGACTATCTCCGCCATAGTCATCTTGGGTGCTGAAAACATTGTGGCCATAAAATCTTTGCAAAACAACAACAGGTTTTACTATGGAATTGTATCAAAGGTTTTCCCTTCAGCTGGTACCTATTCTTAGAGAAATGTTTAAAGAAAAACTCTCCTTCGACATTCTTCGTGTAACTTTGAGACAGGCCTCTCTCTATCTAGCTGTCTTAGCCAAGTGCCTGTAGAGTGTGAACCCAGATATTGTCTCACCTGATCAAACAGGATTTATCCAAGGCCGACACCCCTCCTCAAATCTAAGAAAAGTATTCAATGCTGTCCACTCGGCCCGGTTAAAGTGCCCAGAGGTAGTGGTTTCCCTTGATGCTGAGAAGGTTTTGCTATTCCGAGGAATTCAATTCCTGGATAAAAATTACCCTTTAAAACGAAACTCCCAAACTGAATATTTACAACATGTTGCAATCCATAGGGTCTTGTTTTTATAAACTTGAAGAAACTCCGGGGAAGAGACGGCTCCAACAAGACCAACAAGCCTCTCCTGAATTCTTATAGAAAACGCTGCTGCCTTTGGGGATTTGCAAATGAATGTTTCATTCAAGTGTCATCACTCATCTGTAACTCACTGATGTGGCAGTCTTCACCGACATTGCGGGCAAAGAAAGGCACAGAGGGAAACAGTCGGAGGGCCTCCTTGATCACACACTCCAGGTATTTGAGCTGCTTCAGGTCCTCCATGTTGGCGGGCCGGTCGGATGCCCCTTTGTACATGAAACAGGAAACGATGTTAAACTCTTCAGCACAAAATACAGATTGAGAACGGAGAGTAAACAAGCTCTGAAATCAGTTGGGAATCAGATTGACGATGGTAAAAAAATACATAGTGGCCATGGTGAATCCACAAAGCGGTGAAAATAATTCAATTGTTCTCTATGTATTTTGGCAAGGACTTTCACATCTATTCTCCCCGAAGCTCCCCTTGAGCTGTAAAGAACAACATCTGAACAAAGATGAGTCAAAAGGCCTTTGGGCGGGAAAACAAATGATGTCATGAAAGTTAGAAGACGTGGGGTGTCGGGGCAGAGGGCATGTTACTGTTACCGAACACCTCCCGAAGCTCTTGTTGAACTTTGCCGTGTGCCTCGGGGTGGGAGCCCAGCAGATGTACGGCCCAGTTCATGGAGGCTGCTGTCGTATCGTGTCCCTGCACGGCGAAGGCCATGAAATACAGAAAAACAGCACATTGTTTATGATTTTTAAAAGCTGTTTTTTTTGTAAGTGAGAGTATTTTAGCAATTTCATGAAAGTGTGTTGTGTTAGTGTGTCATATATTGGTGCAACAGTAACCAGAGGAATGAGCGAGGGCGAGGAGGAGAAACAAATAAACTAGAAATGTGAGCTCTGTTGAGAGCATATCTCTGCCAGGTGTGTCTCCCCCTCCCGAACAAAGAAAGACTTAAATCTCACTCAATTGTTCCACCCGGGTGCCTTATAGTTAAGATGGCTGCGTAGATAACACAAATTGGGATTTATTCATGTCGTATCGTGCCAACTTTAATGGATCGTAACTCCTGGCAGAGATAATAATATGAGATGTATTTCTATGCACCAACCCTGAACATAAAGGTGTCCACTTCTTCCTGAATGTCCTGATGACTCATTCTGCTGCCATCCTCATATGTGGTCTTCAAGAGCATATCCAGAAAGGCCCGTCTTTTCTTTGCGCTCACTTCAGAGTCCCCTTCCAAATCGGTATTGGAAATGATCTCCGCTCTTTCTTTTATCACCTGAGATGGAAATTGAGGTCAAGGTGTGAATTCTGAGTCATTTTAATGTAAAAGAAAACTGAAGGTCCACTGATTTTTCCGTTACTCACGTTGGATGTAAAGGAGTGCAGGATCTTGAGTGTCTCGTCGTGCTCCCGGCCCTCACCAAAGTAGTTGTACACAAAGTCGGGCCAAAACCATGGTGCCCTCTGTCTGCGGCTCACGATGTCACTCATTCTAAAGGCAAAAAAGTTTGGAAAAAGACAGAAACATGAAGCAATTAATCATATAATAATAATCCCCTGTTATTGTCTCTTTGTGTGATGGAGAAGTGTCGAAATAACTCACTTGTACACCCTCTTCACATACTCTGAGTCAGACTGACTCTGGGCGTAAATTTTCTTTCCCATTGCAGTTTCTGGAAGATGAAAAAACATTGAGAGTTGAACATCTTTCTTGTTGTATTCAGACCATTTTAAAGTGCAGCCCAGGATAAAAGGTTAATTCATACATGCACATATTCTCACTCACCACAGATAATGTCCAGGGCACACAGGGTTATGTGACTGAAGCAGTCGAATTCACCCTTCCCCGCCTGCTTCTCCAGCTTCTTCACCAGAATCTCTGCCTGCTCGTTCATCACTTCCAAGAAGTCCGTCAGGATGGAGAAGTGGAAGGTGGGGGTCAACATCTTCCGCCGCTGACGCCACTTGTCCCCAGTGCTGACCAAAAGCAGAGGACATCAAGGAGAACTTAACGCTGAGAAATTACACAAGGAACATATCGTTTAAAATAAGTGACAGAAGAAGCAGAGATGAGAACTTTAACTTCACAAAATGTGGTCATCGGCGATTCTAATTTCAGCAATTGGGTCAAGATTTGACCTTTGACATGTCGGTAACACTGTGTTGGAGTGGGAAAGAGGCACAAAAAGGGCAGCCCTCCCAGCAGGCTAAGCTTTGCCTTGATGGGCAGCCTCAACATGTCCTCATGGACATCTCCACATCTCCACACATGCATTACACCACCGACTCCTTCCATATCTCCACGCCCCATCTTATTTTTCCTATTGACTAAATAACTTAATTTAGACTCCCTCTTGTTACAAGCCTGAGCCAAATTATGTAACAGTATCTTGAAAACTTTGCTGTGGACATTCATGATCACAAGCCAGTAAATTTGAATGTTGTTGGAAGAAAAAACGTATTTACTCTTGATTAGTTACTGTTTCACTGTTATATTAATAATCATATGTTCTGTTTATTAATCATATACTGTGTAAAGGCTTGTGACTTCTCATTGAACAACTCCTTAAACGTACATATGAACTCTGGCAAACTACTTGATAAGGTCAGGAGACCCATGCAGCGGCATGGTCATATGTTAACAAGGAACTGTCTGAGGAACAGACAGTTCCTTGTTAACATATGACCATGCCTCTGCCAACCTAAAGACATCATGGGGGCCTATGTTGATTGTTTCTCTTCGAGTATTCAGCTGACATCCCTCTGCTCATGCAGTCTAGGATATGCAATTTGTCTATCATGTTGTGTAATTCTTCTCTGCTCCTTCCTTGCAACGAATAAATGTCCTGGTGTCGAGTACATTTTTCTAACCAATGTATTGTGACCTTCTGGCCTTTGCCCTTGCTCCTCCATCGGGCCAGTATTTCCACTGGAGAAGACTTTCACCACACATAAGTGTTCCCCAGATGATGATCCCTATTCCTTCAGAGTGCTTTCTTATTGTGCCACCTTCAGGTGGAATTAGGAACTGGTTGCATATTGATTGTGGGGACCCCTTTACCTTTTCCCCACCTTCAACCCAACATTTCCACTTGTGCAATCATTTAACAAAGCAAATGACAAATGCCTATTCAACTCACTTGTTACACTTGTATGCTGCTATAGCACCACCCTCTGGCTTCAAGTATACACACCATTGTGTTATTTTTTTTCAATGTGATCACAAACTCAGAAGGGTTTTAGACTTAGATATGAATAATTTATGTCATATTAATTGAATGTGCTGTAACTCTGTTAGGATGTTCATTCTGTGCACATGACATCTATTGCTTCTGTCCATCCCGGGAGAGGGATCCTCCTCTGTTGCTCTACCGAAGGTTTCTTCTTTTTTCCCCGTGAAATTTTTTTTTTCAGTTTTTTTGGGGGGGAGTTTATCCTGATCCGATGTGAGTCCTTGGACGTCGTATGTGTACAGATTATAAAGCCCTAAGAGACAAATTTGTAATTTGTGATTTTGGGCTAAACAAAATCAACTGAATTGAATTAGGCGACAGTATGCATATGGGAGATATCTCTGGGTCTTATTATTTAAATGTATGTAATCATCATGTTGCCGCTGATTTAAAAACTACAGTGGACGTTGTTTTTCTTTTCTTTAATGCAGGAACCTTAATGTTATAATCTTTTCTGATCGCTACTGACAAGCTTTGGATATCGAGCAGATGAGCTCCACAAGTAAATACCTCGTGAGAAGGCCAGTTCCAAGCCAAGGGTGGAGGAAGTTGTATGCATAGGCTTTCTCCATGTGGACGCCGTTGGTCAGAATCGGCTACAAACGACAATTAGGGGCAAAAACAAATCCAAAGTGCAAGAAAGAATAAGCAATCAAAAACCTCAAAGTTGCTGTTCAATAGATAACTGGAATGGGGAGCATTAGCAGTGATGCAGCAGTTACAGAGGCTGCAGTCATGGATGGATCAAAATATAAATGATCACAAATAAATATACAATGACTAGAAAGAGACAAAATAACTACAAAAAGTCAGTTTGTACTGTCGTCCATTGTTGACCACTGTCTGCGCCCATGGCCGCAGTGTGTAAAAGTGCAATGACATCCTAGATAGACCATGTTGTCACAAGGACTAACTGAGGTCAACTCCGGTTGTTTTGCTGAATTTATCTGTTGTCCCTCTGCTTCACCAGTTAGTGCTCTGTGCAAACACATGACCGTGACTACTTTACATGCTGAAAATATAACACTTTCTACTCCTATTCACTCCCTGAGATTACACATTGACAAGATAAGGCATGTGGACAAAGCAGCTCCACCCGCTGTCGCCATAATTGGTGTGTTGTAAATGTGCAGTTGTCAGTCACTGTACCTCAACAGTTTCTGCGTGAAACAGAATCACAAATGGGATCGGTCCAATCCAGAGTTTAAATAGCGGTGCATCTCTGAACTCGCGGGTTAAATCCTCAATTTGACGAAAGAATTCTGAAACAAAGAAAATATACCTGCATATACAGTATTCATACAGCAATAAGTAGGCAATTAATTCATCAGGTATGTCAGTCAATTATAACAGTGTGCTGTATCAGCCTGTGGGGCCTCCTGCGGAAGTCTGCTGATTGCGTTCTTACCACCTGCGTTGGCTTTGAACTGCAGGGCATTTCCTATGAAGGGATAGGTCCCTGCCGCCTCCGGTATGGGCTTCATGGTGAACCATTTGTGCAGGTAATCGCTGAGCAGCCTGTAGGTGAGGTAGGTCAGAGTGGCAATGAAGATGCTGGTTCCAAGTAAAGGTATCGAGTAACTGCCGAGCAACACCGCCATCTCTTTGTGCTGTGTGTACGCACGGTGTGTGTGTTTGTGTGTGTGTGTTTAAATAGAAGTACGAGGCGGTGACCATGTGACGGGTCTTTGCCTCTCCTTTTGTCTGCAGGACAGCCTCCGTCGGCTCACTGGGTTAAAGTTATTCCCACCTAGTCATCGTGGAACGTGAGAGATAGGAGGTAGATAAACAAAAGAAAAAAGATTAAGATGGTAAATGTTGATCCAAATGATATAATAAACATGTTAATTATTAATGATATTCCACTTGTCCTGACCAAGACCTCTGTGCTACACGTCCTCTTCAGGTAAAGCCTAATGGTTAATAAATAACAGCCATATCCGTGTGCTGGTTATTGTTCATGATTAATAAAACATGCTTTACAGTGTACATAATAAAGGAGCCTAATTTGGCCATTTGGCCTTGATTTGAATGAGATTGAATTGAACATTTAGGCCATTTTATATTCATGTTTGACCATGTATTACTTTTAATTTATGTTAATACATTTTTTAATACAATATGTTTTGTGTTTATTTTAATTTGTTTACTTTATTTTTTGCCTTTTCACCACAGACGGAACACATGTCTACAGAAATGAAAAATAAATAATAATATCATAAAAAAAGGGTCTGGTTTGCTCTGTCATGATATATCCTGAGAAACATCCAGGTGTTCTTATCTTGTGTTATCGTTGACGTGTAAACTTCTCACGACATTGCTCCTCTTGCATTGCTCCTCTTGAGCTCCTATTCTGTGAGTGAACCGTTCCATATCCTACATTTTCAGCCATCCATCTTGTGATGGTGGTTCTATCCTGTGCCATCTCTTCATAATATCATTTTTACTAGCTGCTAGCAAAGATGTTTTGTGTTTTTATTTAATACTTTAAATAAAAAACGTTTTTTCCAAAAGTGTAGACTATATTTTGTTAAAAAAGTTAAAGAAGTAAGTGAGCACAATTACTTAATTTGAACCCTTATTATTTGTGTTGTTTGAGGCCATGTAGTTCTTGGTGCCTTTTCAAATGGACCTGTTGAATGAATCTCTGTGACGTAAGAGACTGAGCATCAAGGCGGTAGATAGCGTGAGGACACTGAGGTCATGTAGAATATATGCCATCTTTATGGATTTGGAGAGTTCACATTCTGTAAAAACATGGTTGATTTCTGTATTTATACACAATACATTTCAAATTGACAACTGTTAAGCCAACAAAATAATGAATAATGAAGCACTTCAGCATTTCTCCGCCCATAATTCTCTTTTTGACATTGTGGAGAAGTCTTTGAGAAAACCTTTAGGCCTTCATGCTTGGCGTAAACTCAAAAAATAAAATCAGAGCAAATTTGAAACATTTGAGATTTATTTTCTGCGTTTAAAGAAAATAAAAAAACTTTCCAAGATTGATTAATGCAATACTACCATTCGATGAAAATATGAAAAATAACTGCCACAAGAATTTTCCATCTAATTTATACAATTAAAAGTTGTGCCATGACATATCGAGATTAAGATATATAACTTAAAATATCTTAATTAGTTAAGGGGTTCGATTTGTCAAGTTAAGGGCCAACATTAAGCAATATAAAATCGTTGAATCTGCACTTGAAATATTTTTTATTCTAGATATGTTGCAATGTACAATACCAATGTATTTAGTAAATTACTAAATAAGGATTGGCTAAATGTATCTGTTCAGCTGGACTTTGAAACATTGGATAACTTGATGATTTTTCTATACAAAAATAAAACATAGTTATTGTGTGAGTAAAGTGTTGTGTATGCAGGCACACATACACAACACGCCCTTTCACGCATTGCCAATTCAATACAGTTGTGTTGATGTTAAGCTGCAATGTATGTACAACAAGACTGAGTGCATATTTAGAGTAAGCAGAGGGAAAAACAATCTCTGCAATCGGTTGCAATTAATTGAACATAGATTGTTAAATACTACTCCAAGAGTGATATTCCAATTACCAATGAAACGCATTCACTCTTGCAATCTATTAGTCATGCCAAGTGCGATGAGGAGCTTCTGGTGGAAGGCCGGCACCCTCTCCTTATGGACGGGCCAGTCCAGGACGCAGCATGAGCGCAACATGCCCCGCCGGAGGAAGAGGGAGCGAGACAACTTGTAGTCGTGGACGTCCTGCAGGAAGACCAGAACCACCGAGTCCCTGCTGGCTTCAATGACCTGGTGAAGTGCATGATGGGCTTTAAATCTGAATAAGAAAAGAGACGAGGGCAAAGAGACAACTGTGAGAACTCAGTGTGCAACCACACAAAATATACTACATGTCACACAATTCTAAATGACGTCATTTTATTATTACTTAATTAACCTTCTATACAAGCTAGAATAATGTATAAATCAAGCAGATACGTTTGATTTACCTCCTACACCAGGGATCTCTGAGAAGAGTTTCAGTGACGACAAACAAGATCTTTCTGGACTTTCTCATATTGTCCACGATGGATTCAAGCCGCGACATGCCGGGGATCGAATCTCGATCCTCCAAACAAAACCTGCACTTGTCATTCTCTAAGGGGCCCATCCTTCTCTCCACCCAGCTAGCGTCTTTCTCCGCGTGGATGACGTAAGCGTCGTACTCAAATTCCCTGCCCTCCTCAACTTTGGCGTCGCTGAATCCTAACGTGCGATTGATCAATATGTTGCAATAAAACTGGATCCTCCAGCCGTGGAACCGCACCAGAAGCGCAGTTACTATCAGCATAAGGACGGCAGTGCTGCTCAGTATGTAAAGGGCCTGAAATGGGGTCATGTCTTTGCAGGGGAGGACGTCAAAATCCATGACCGAGTGGTTAAAGTAAGCTAGTGGGGTATTGCACAAATACTGGTCCCTGAGACCGGGCACACTGGTCCCATTTGTGTTGTTCAACCACGTCACAAACCACAGCATGCTCTCACACGTGCAGTCAAATGGATTTTTGTCCATGAGAAGCAGCTTGAGGTTGCTTATGGGGGTTTTGAACACGTTGGGCCTCACGGCCGTGAGCTGATTCTTCTGTAAATTGAAAACCCTCAGTGAGCTCAGATCATCAAAAATGGAGTCCTTAAGACTATTGAGAAGGTTGTTGGCCAGGCTGATTTCACGGAGGTTACTCAACCCTGTCAGAGCCCCTGCCGGGATCTCATCCAGCCCGTTGCTGTCCATCTGTAAGATCATCAACCTCTGTGTGTGTTTGAGATACAACACTGGCCCCCCTAGGTTGCCGCTCTTCCACAAGCGGGCTAAGTTGTTGTGTTGGAGTTTTAGCACTTTCAGGTTCACGAGCCCCTCCAGCATATTCTCTCTGATGTTGGCAATGTTGTTGTTGCTGAGGTCCAGGACGGTGAGGTTGGGCAGAGGACAGAACGGAGAGGGATCCATGTTCACGGCTTCAGCTTTGAGACTCCTTCCCAAATTCAGGACCCTCAGATTGGGCACATTCACAAAGGACGTGGTGCTTAGATCGACTGTCTGGTGGTTATTGGACATATGAATTTGTTCAACTTGGTCCAGGCCTTCAAACTCTTGGCCAGTGAGAGTTTGCTTGATGAAGTTGAAATCCAGAAGGAGAGTGGTGAGGTTTCTCAAAACGGCAAAGCTTTGAGGATTAATCTGTGCGATAGCTGTCCCTGTTAGATTGAGCTTTCGGAGAGGCGATCCCGCCAGTGAGAGAAGTGTCTTGTTGTTGATGTTTCTGAGCGAGACGTAACTACTCCAGCTCATATCGAGCTCCTGAAGACTTGTCAAGCCTGTAAATGTGTGCTCTTTAATTTCTTGAGCGGCAGTTCTCTGCAATATCAAACTCTGCAGGGCACTGAGTGGTTGGAAGGAGAAATCCTCGATGATCGGGGTGTGCTGACCTTTCACAAGAGCTTTTGTCAATTGGAGTCTTCTCAAACTTTTGAGCCCCAGAAATGTGTCCTTGGCCAGGTGCTTGAGGTTGTTGTCTGTCATAATTAGAGTCTGAAGTCTGGACAGCCACCTAAATGCACCTCCTTCAATTTTGCCCATGCCGTTACGGGACAGATCCAGAAAGGTCAGATTAGTTTTCTGCAGGCCTGTAAAGGTTGTGTTTGTCAGCGTGATCAGCGTCGTCTTCCGGAGAAACAGGGCATCGATGGCTGTCCCTGACAACTCCGTGCAGAGTTTGGAAATAACAAGCGTGCCCAAATTGTTTCCATCCATGATCAAAGTACGTAGGCCTGAAATGGGCTCAAAGCAACCAGGCTCCAACTGCAACAAAACATAACACAGGACTTGCAGTTAGATACAAAAAAGGGAAACAAAACAGACAACTGAAAACAATGTGCTTCAAATACTACTTTCTAACATTTGTTGCAATTTTGACCACACTATTTCATTTCCCATTTCTAGGTAAGTTTCCTACCGTTTTCAGCGACACGGATGACATGTTGAGGACTTGCAGAAGCGACGACTGGCTGAGGAACGAGAAGTCGTCTTTCTTCAGAGTGGCGAAGTCATTGAATGCCAGATTGAGGCTCACAAGGCTGGGCAGCTGAGGCTGAGAGCTGAGCTGGGCCGACTTCAGTTTGTTCATGGACACATCAAGAACTCTCAGGCTCTGTGAACATCAAAGGGGGAGTAGAAATGTATCGCATGAGACATATCAAACGAGCTATTACTTCAGCTGTTATTAGTCCCACCTCATCAGTTTAACTATACCTGTAGTGCAGAGAAGGGCTCCCCTTGAAACTTGAGCTTATTATTCGCCATAATTAACCCTGTTAGATTGGTGCAATAGCGTACGTCCTCCTTCTTCAGCATATACACTTGATTGTGTTGCATGTTCAGTGTCTGCAGCAGAGGCAGTGTCTGGCACAAACCCTGGTGCAGCTTGGTGATGCTGTTGTAGCTGACGTTGAGGTGGACGAGGCCTGGGTACGGGGCGAGTGACTCGGGGGGAAGCGCCTTCATCCTGTTATGAGACACGTCCAGGCCGGTGATGTTCCTGGGAAGGTCCGGAGGGACCGCACTGAGGCTGAGGTGGCTGCAGTCGGCTCTGCCGTCGTGCACGTGACAGGTCTTCTTCTGGGAGGCCATGCAATTGTGCGGGCCCGTCATGACATGGCACATGATGATCACCGGCAGGAGGGGAAGGGAGCGTGGGGCATGCATCGTTTCAAAACCTTTAAAAAACAACAGAAGAATTAAAAGCTACATCCTTTTTTCTTTTCTTTTTTTGCATTTTCAAGGGGAGCACAATATAATAGAAAGTTAATCAGGCATACATGTTTGCAAATAGTTGCACACATCTGGATATAAGGAGTATATTTCCATTTGTTTTCCCTTTTAGCTCCGTTTTGGTCTCAACCAACTCCTGAGAGAAGTATCCTGTTCTTTAGTTGCTAAATGCTCCCCTATATGGGCATCAGCTAGTTGCTAGCTTTGTTTGTACAGTGTTTTGCCTACATGATATGCCTACCAATACTGAGAGTGACGCAAAACAGGAAAGTTGTGGGTCGTAAAAAAAAGGAAAACAAGACGCTGACACGCTTCAGAGAGGAGAGGGTAACTGAGTCAGGTGACGTTTCGCTGTCCATCACTAGCAATATCTTTCATGTCATTCATTTGATCTATTGTAAATATAGAAATGCTGAGTCGTGCCACTTTAATATACAGCTCTGTCATTAATGTGTGACTCAATATTGAGGAAAGGTGTCCACATAAAATATCTCATAAGTTGTATTATTACTACTATCAAATGTACACTAATATGAGTATTAATAGGACTACATGATAATCAGAGCATCATTCCACACTTTAAGTCTGTCGGTTTTATATGTGAAATATTAGCCAGAGTTCTTACCAGATTTTGCCTTTTTACATATCAGACTTCATAGACTTGAAACCGAAGGCATTCACTCCCAGCACCGGCGTCTCTTTTGCTCGGGAGCGCAGACGAGACTCTGGAAGTCTTGCAGCCTGCGCACGCGCACTGCAGCCACAAGCCAGACAATACGGAAATAAGGAACTGTCAACTCCGGTTTCACTTCCACATCACATAAACCAACAGTATAATTTAACTGTTTCATGCATGATAATAAACGGAAATACATGAGAAGTTGAACAAAATGAATACTTGCTTCCTACAAACCAGACGGGATTCAGCCTATTTAAGGTTAATAAACATCCAAGTGTCTCGTGCACTATAGTCTGAATATTGCTCTCGGCGATGGTTTGCAGCAAGTTTGCTCTAAATAAATTATTCTACAGCTCTTTAACTTTGAAGTAACATATGAATATGCCTCCGTCATAGTTTAATATGCTATGTATTCTGGAAACAGACCTTATGTGCTCTCTCCACCTTTACTCTTTTACGCGTCGGATTTCTGCCCATTGATGTGCTGCAGCTGGCAAGAACACGGCTTTATCGTTTATCCGTGAACTAGAACACTAGACCTCGAGAACACATGTCGGCCCAGTCTTGCCTTGGAAGGTCTGGACAGGTTTGACAGGAAATGTTGTTTTCTTGGATTGAATTGAAATAACGAGTCCGCCCATTTGTCTCTGTGATGTGTCACATTATGTGCATGAGGCTGTTAGTGCTGCTGCCTTGTTCAGGTTCGGTCAGCATTTGCAACTATGGCATCACTTTTATTGTGTTTGTACACGCTTCTTAAAAGTCACGTAGGAAGAAGAGTATGAGTTGTAAATGCATGTTTCTAAAATGATATATCTAATAGAATATATAATTCCAGCTGGAGGAAGTGAGTGATTTATTCACCTGATGCTTTTGCTTCCCTAAAATACGTTCCACAATAGTAAAAATACAGAAGTAAGAGATGCCTTCAGACAATAGCAGTGGCAGACCATGCATTTTCTACCTAGGTCTACCTGCCTGATATCGTATTACATAAATACGCATGACGGGATGCTGTTCGGCGGAGCTGGTCAATGAGAAAATAAGCTAATAGGGAAAAATAATTATAATACATGTAGTGTATTTGTGAAAAACAATTACATTATAAAATAGCTATAACTTTGTGATTCTGTTTAGGCCAGCAGAGAAGGCTTAGCAGGCCCTGACGGCCCGCCACTGGACAATAGTGTATTTGTGCCTATGTTAGTAGTAGAGAGTGTATAACTACTGCTGCACTTATTGAAGATCAGTTTACTTTAGTACACCTTTAAAGAATACATGACAACATGCACAGCAGGGGAAAATTACAAAAATACTATTATATTCACAATCATGGATTATGTATCACAAACCACCCTGGGGCAGAAACACTGCCTTTTAAAAATAAATCATAACATATTGTAAAATACAATTAACTGGGTTGTAGAAAATGCCCTTCACAAGAAACATTTATACGCTTGGTTCGCTAAGAGGTTTGCTGAGTATTCCTACTCTCTTTCATAAGCAGTGACACACACACACACACACACACACACACACACACACACACACACACACACACACACACACACACACACACACACACACACACACACCAGGGCCCTATTTCTCGTACCTGGCTTACTGAGTTAGCGGGCTAATTGTCAGGATAAGATGACGTAGGTCAGGCGTTCTCGGTTTCTCGAAGCAAGCTTAGATAAATCACCATAGCAACACATCCAAAAATGTAAACCTGCTCCCGGGCAGGCTTACTGAACTTCACTGGATAAACTGGCCACTCCCACCGGACAAAAAAGGCAGCTCCCTTCCTCATTGATGAAGGAGCGATATTAGTTATATTAGTTTTATAGGGAGAGAGTTCTTTCAGATCGCCAGGATCCATCCTTTACATTATCATGACTTCCTGTACGCGGCGATATAGATTTTGCCGGCAAGAAATAATTTATTTACGAGAGCTTCTCGAGCCGCGGACACTGATCACCACAGGCGCAGCTGATCGCCGGTCTCAGACACAGACTATCAGCCGCTGCAGGCCGCGCTGTTCTTAAGTTTATTTAGCGCTTCAGAAACTTATGGATGTGTTGAAAGCACTCATAATTATATGACAGTGCTATTAGTACACCATACATATCATTATTGTAGAACATGATTAAGGTGATCGTGATGAGAATACAGAGAATCACACACAATTTATTTTCACTGCTTCAATTGATTGCATTTCTGATTCTGAATAATACAAACATACTGATCCGCCCATACACATATGCAAACTCCTAGTTATATGGTAATCTACACATACATGTATATACACATATATAGTACATGATTCATACGCGCATACAGTACATATATCCTCATAAGTATACATTTATTCGTAAATATAATCTGATTGATTTGGGTGATGAAACACTTACAATTTGCCGATACATTTTCTCAACACTGACGCATTTAACTTGTCTGATATATTTGCGACGCTTATGTCTCGCAGCGGGGGCGCTGTTAAAGTTGCGTTCACGGCAACAATGTTGCAAAAACTTTGGAATATTCGCAACGCGTTTGCTGTGAATGACTACGGTATTGACTTCCTCATATGCCTTTATGATCATCTCCTGCTTCTCATTAGAGAAATAAAAAGAGGTTCCTCTGAGTTTATTTGCCATTGTACTGCTAGAACATCGTGGTGTCAGTGCTCCATTATTATCCCTTCTGAAGAGGAGCGCGCGTGCGCATTTATCCAGATGACTGACGTCTGGCTAGAATTAACGAGACGTTTCAGCGCGGATCAGCCGTAAAGAAACCCAGATAGCCTGATGTCAATCATCTCGCTAATTTAAACTGGAGATTAGGACATTTGCTTGACTTTGTTTAGCCAGGTACGAAGAATACCCCCCTGGTGGCTGACCAGCACAGTCTCAAGAGTCTTTAAAAGTCCTGAGGTTGTTGTCATCTCACTCACTCCTTTGGACCAACTTCTAAATCTGGGAAACAAATTGTTCCCTTTGAGAACATCAGAGAAGTGAAACTTAGAGGAGATAAACTAGACCAAAAAACAACTGGGTTAAGTTGAAATGACCACTAGAGGGCAGTACATTACTTTGTATTGTGCTGCTCAACATCCCTGCAATAGACACTGTGGCCATGCATGCTGCTTCTTCCTTGAATAGCAAGCGTCATAGATATATATTTTAGGTTTGTCAAAAAATATCACAGATGATCTGATATGTTGTTGCTCACTTGAAAAAAGCGTCTCAACCTTTTTTCTCTCTGTTGCAGCGTAGCTACTAAATAATTTTAGGCATTTGTAGGATTTGCCATTATATGTGACTTTTTCGGGGATTCTTGCTTTATTTGGAAATGCACAACAGGAGCAGCTTCTTCCAGCAGCAATACATTATGCTCTGAATATAGTATTTAGCACCTATTTCCCCTAAGAAATACATTGCAGGCAATTGAGTGGAACTAATTTATTGTGTCGTATATATCACAACAGTTTTAGGCCACAAATAATAAACCAATGGCCATAGCCATTTGGAAAAGGTCAGCACGAACGTAAAAGCAGAAATGACCTTCTGTTCGTGCTAGATAAATCAATTGGAACAACAGTTGATCAACAAACTGCACTCATGAAAGCAAAAGCAATTCACTTCGTGTAATTGATGGTTAGGTGATGTGTCATTTCCTCCTTCAGGATGTCTTCTCAGTTGAAGGGAATTTCACTTCAAACCCAAATACTTTTTTTTCTTTCATGATTGCTTTAATATCCTGTTAAAAAGTGCATTCACTGAGCACGTCTTTCACTGAAATATCCTCGGTGTCATTTAAAACCTTCAATCATATAATACCAACAGCCACTGTGAACCACAGTGTGTTAATTTGCTCAACTTCAGCTGTCGTGCAACAGAGCCCGTGTCCCATCAGTCCCAAGAATGCCATTCAAAGCCACACTGTGTCAAAGTGCTGCTCAAACCAATTATTTATTTCATCAATTTTCTTTTTTTGTTTTCTTCTAGTACCCCCCCTGAAGGACAAAGGTCACACATGAGTGTGACCTTGCACCCACCCACCCACCTCGGTGTCCCCATGTTTGAGCAAAGTGTCGTCTTGGAAGCCCCTTTGGCAGATAAAACATGATAAAGTGTCTTCTCAGTGGAGAAAATGTAACGCAGTGCATTAATGGGTGTCCTCCAATGGAGAAAATGTGATGCATTGCCATATGGGTTGCCCTACATCCTAGAAAACTTGTAGCAGCTCTGCATGCTGGTTCTCCCCCTGCATGCAGCTGGTGCCTTTTTGGAGTGGGCTGGTGAGAATCACCTGCTTCTGAACGTGGCTAAGACCAGAGAGATGGTGGTCAACTTCAGGAGGAAGGCGACGGCTCTGAGTCCTCTGAGTGTTCTTGGAGAGGATGTGGACATGGTGGAGGAGTACAGGTACCTGGGTGTTTCCATCGACAGCCGACTGAACTGGAAGGCCAACATCAACGCTGTCTACAAGAAGGGGATGAGTCGACTCTTTTTCCTGAGGAAGCTTAGATCCTTCAATGTGTGCAGCAAGATGCTGGAGATGTTCTACCAGTCGGTTGTGGCCAGCACCCTGTACTTTGTCATTGTCTGCTGGGGGAGCAGCATTGGAGGCAGTGACACCAACAGACTTAACAAGCTAGTTAAGAAGGCCGGCTCCATCATCGGCTGCAAGTAGGAGTTTCTGGAACAGGTGGTGGAGAGGAGGACGCTGAAGAAACTTTTGTTTCCATATTGGACAACCCGGACCACCCTCTCTACCACCTGCTGCAGGGCCAGAGGAGCACTTTCTCCAAGAGATTCCTCACGCTCCGCTGCAACAAGGACCGCTACAGGAGAACATTCCTGCCTACGGCATTACGGTTATATAATAAGTCACCGCTTGCTAGATCCTCTGACTGATTAATCACTGTACATGTTTATGTTTATCCGCACTTCACATATTACATACATAGCTTGCATTTTTGCACTCTCCTATTGTTTGTTATTGATTGTTTATTTACACCTCACACACTAAATATACACATACAGACATACTTGCACTTTTGCACTTCTACTGTTTAAGTTTAATTTAATTACTAAATTAATACTGTACTTTTCTTTCATCCCAGATATTTTTATTTTATTTTTTTATTTTATTAGTATTATTATTGTATATATCTTTCATCCCTGCTGTTTTGATATCTTATTTTCTGTCTGTAAATTGCTGCTACTCGACACCAAATTTCCCCTTGGGGGTTAAGTATATATTCATTGATTCATTATTTGTCCACGTCCCAGCCCCTTAGACACTTCTTAAGCTTCTTAAGCTTCATGACCAAAATGTAACACTTGTAATAAATCATGGTTAATATAATAATCTATAATATTTGTGATGGTTTTCTGGATCGTATTTGTCATTGAATTTACTGCACAATATCTCTGACATGCCTATTTAAAAAAGAGTGTTTAGAAACCTGTGTTTAATCTCTTTAGACGTAGCACACAAGCTTATATTTTCCGTTTACCCCGGCACACCCTGTTTGCTAATAGATTATTGATTATGTGGAGATTTATGGAGGGAGGACGCTGACCCTGTAGGCCATTTAATTTAAGCACATTTCCTCTCTCGGATATCTGGATTAATACTAGTCACACAGACACACTTTTCTATCCCTTCTCTTTTCCTCTTCATCCTCTCCTCAGATTAATAGAGCAGGTCCGTCCTGGGATAGGCCTCAGGCCACCTGATTGGTTTAGCTCGGTGTTAAGCCGAGGCAGTTTACAGGCTTTGTGCCAATGGCTGGATTGCTGAAGACCTGACAAAAGTGGAGAGAGCTATAGCACTGTGGTGGTGATCAAGTTTGTAATGTGAGAGATTAAAAAAAGGAGGCATCAGATTCAGGCGCTTCATTGTGTGCACTGTCAACAGCTCATTGGGGGAAGGAGGCAAATGCAGGCATGAAAGCTGGCAGGAATTAGATGCATCAGATTCTCTCAGGAGAAACACTACGTGGCAGCGGAATGAGGGATTAAAAGTACAGTGAAGCCCTCCTACTGTACTCTGGACTGAGTGTCAGGCATTGCTGTACATGTTTCACTTCAGCCCGAGAGCGGCTAGTGCGTGCCATGCGCACGTGTGATTGAATGCGCTCATGCAAGAGGGATAACTGGGGGAGGCAGCGGCTCCATCAATGGGAGTGTGTGTGTGCCGCATTCTTCCTTCTTACCGGCTCGGGTAAATCTCCTCTCCCTCATTTGCCGACTGAATCTCTGGAGTATTGGAATGCCTCGAAACCAAAGGTGAGTTTGCCCTCTTGGCTCTTCACTGTTATACATGGTGTATGTTAACCTATGTTGTGTAACCCTAAAAGCAAGGTAATGCCAATATCAATTGAATTCCCCACTCACACACTAAACACTCTCATATTGTGTGCCTGTGAGTTTATGTGCGTATTTACCCCACATGCCTCATGGACGTTAATGGAGTTAATTGCAGTCTCCCAGCAGTGCATTATAATTGTCTGACGTAATGGGCATCTGCTGTGTATGAGCAGCTCAAAGTGAAAAAACTGTGTCTGTGCACTGATATTTGAGGAAGAGGGGGGTTAAATGCTCTGATTCATCTTCATCCCAAGTGAGATGAGGAGATTTTAGATGTTGAAGAGGGGGGGAGCTCATGTACATACAAGGAGCGGCGCAGGCAGTAGCATCAATGTTGTAGTATGTTCTCTCTGCCCTCTGCAGAAGAAAAGAAACAACATTGCAGTATATCTCCCCCTCCCCAGTTTGCTGACCAATGATGTTTGGAGGTCAGACGCCAAGCTCTGCTACCGGTGTCAGCCACTGACACACAGCTTGTGTGGTTGTTACATCTCAGAGGAAGGGAGGGGCAAATGTGCATTGTGTAATTCAATCAAATGCTTGAGAGGATACAAAACAGAACAGAAAATGGACCTATTACTCTTGGTGTTCCTTATCAGATTTAGTCCTTTTATTAAGGACACACACACACACACACACACACACACACACACACACACACAGACACACACGACGCAGAGGACTCCACTATGTCACACGGCACACAATATGACAGTGTATAAGAGTCAAGAGAATAAGCATTCACTGACATTTGACTGTGAACAGATGCAGCATTCTAAGGAATTGTGGAAGCCTTTATTCCTGATCAATGTGATCAATGAAACCCACATAGAAGACTGAAAATTATAGAACATTCACTGTCAGCTGCAACTGTTGCGCAATTATCAACATATCATTGTGTTCTTTTTATTTGAGCATTAGCTGATGGTATGTGCTCCTCATCACTGGCTAGTGCTCACAAAGTGCTGATTCAGGTCTCTTCTCACTATAAGTTGTCCCCAGGGGTGACAGGATATCAATAGTGAACTGGAATCAGCAGCGTGGATCTTCTACTGTGCTGTTAACTCTCTGCAGTGCAGCTCTGTAAAATGCAAGGAGAGACAATTCAGGGTGCGGGCAGCGTGGCTGTAAATATGGCAGATACAGTGAAAACCTTATTGGGATGATAACTCTTTGCAGTTGTTCAATTAGATAAACCAGTGATTTATATATAGTGCCCATAGATAAGCTTTACAATTCCATTTTCTCTTGAAGCAATAGTTAAAAGAAATAGCATGTATTACATATAGACAAAGACGTAAACCTCCATTTTGGATTTTCGGCCACTTGGGGGCAGCAGAAACAAGCTGTAAACACAACATTAACGCGGTATCGTCTTTGCAAGTTGATATGGCTGGTGTGCTAGCAAACCTATTGACAAATTGACTATTTACAGAAGAGATACAGAGTAACATCTCTGGGCACCCAGCAAACGTTAGTCCAATGTTCCCTCACTTTTTAGCTATGTTTTGGTCTCCTCCAACTCCTGAGGAAAATACTTGGCTCTGATGCTGCTAAATGTTCCACTATGTTCATTAGCTATATTCGCTAACCATACTTTAGAAGTGCTACATACAAGATGAGGAGCGTTTTTATAGCCTTGGCTCTCATCATGGCAACTATGGACCTTGCGGCTAATGGTGCGAACGGCGCTAACTGCGCAAGCTATGCAAAAATGCTTAGCTAACGGTGTTTATCTGAGGGGTAACTCAAGGGTGAATGCTATGTCTAGTGCTATGACAAGCTGGAACCGCCGTATGAGTCCGTACAGAGTGGTAGCCTTGAGCTTGCCGGTGGGGCACCCTCACGTGCACAAACATGCACTAAAAGCACGCCAATCCAGCCAGGCTATGCTTCATTCTCTGCTCAGCTAGACGTTACTCCATACCTCTTATGCAGCAAATAGCTGATGTTTACTCAATTTTAGTTTCTCCCAACCTTCCAAGGGCTTTGTAATGAGATCTAATTTGTGCATGCAGTTTACAGACAGTGCCTTGAGCACTGTGCCCCGGTTTTGCAGAGACATCTTGTGTGAAGAGTTGCCACTGTGAGACCATGTGCTGTGAAACAAGTGGCCTATTCAGGAAGAGATTACACCCTTCTAACACCAAACTGATTGCATGGAAGGCAGGCAGAGCTTTGTGGCAGCACCTTAAGCTTTGGCTTCAACAATCTGGCAGTACCAACACCCCTGTCTGTGATAGTTAGCAGATGGGATGTAATGCCCTCTTGATTTAAAAAGCCATATGGTTTGAGGGAATGTTTGAGTTGCACGGGTTCGTTTGAACATACAAATGTCATACTTAGGATGCTGGTCTGCAGAAGTTCTTCTTTCTCAAAATCAAGTACAGTACATTAGCTGTTTTTCATCTTCCTCATTCAGGAGTGTTATTATGTTACACAACACTTTTTAATTACCGCTAGCTGTAGATGATTTCACATTTCACGATATCTTCAGCAAAACAAACAAAGAAGAGTAGATGTGACCAGAGCAAATAAGATACTATTTGATAGGATTTCGTAGGTTTTTTAGTTCAAGTAGGTTTCAGCTGATAAATTAAGAAATAAACACTTGTGCCATTTTCCTCCGTCCACTAATAAGATCATCCTCCTTTGGCTAAATACACAAATATTTCTCCGGGTCATGTGTTCAAAACTGATTTAGCGATTTAGGTCTCTTTTGATGTAGCGGAGCAGTGCTGTTACCAAAGAAGGAAGCGGGAGATTCATGGGTCACATTCCTCATCCTAAAAAGATTCTCTTTGCTTTGACCCGCTGCATGCAACACGTTCAGCAAGACAATTTGTGACTTGTACATTTCCAATTTGACCATTTCCTGTTTGTGCTAAAGCTGTGACACGACACACTGTAACTTAGAAGTGAAAGCCTGTGATGGCTTTGACACTGTGATAGCAGTATTTTTCTCTGCAGCACATCCTGTGTAGAAGAAGTCAAACGAGAACAATACAGTATTTATTTTACTCATTATTGCTGAATGTTTTTTCACTGATTCAAATCAAGTTCACTTATTTGCACCTTCATGTACATAATTGCGTACAGCTATTGTATGTTTGGTCTGGATTAATCTCCTGTTGCCTCCTAATGAATGTCCTGACTCTCCCCTCTGGCAACGCAGGTCTGATAGGATTAATCGAGCCATTACTTAATTAGAAGCCCGAGAAAAAGCTGAAAATATATGAAGAGGATTTACAGCTTTTGGAATAAATCAAGGACAGAATTCCAAAGCAAATCTTTTTTTTTTTTTTTTTTTATAAAATGTTGTCCCTAACAGGCTCATTAGCAAGTAGATGATGGAAACTGCTAAAGTGATTGATTCTGTCAACTCTGTATGAGCAACTGCAGCTGGTTTCTCTACTGCTGATATGGAACATCTCAATAATTACTCAGTCTGTGAACATGGTGGGTGCAGAAATACATTAATATATATGCTGTTGTTCATCACAAACCTTTTGTTAAAATCTGGTAAATGTCAAATCAGGGTTCCCACTCTTTTCGAGAGATAATTTCACAGGACATTTTCGGTGATGATCTGTCTGGTAGCCTATGACTTTCAGGGCACATTCATATGTTCCTCCTCTGCAGTCTATGGCTATACCTTACCTATAAAATAATGTATTACACTCCTACTGTAGAAAGTGATGTGTCAACTCTTGCAACTAAACCGCATGCTCACCAATTTACCATTATTCAACCATTTAATGTAAAGACATCTGTGCTACCATGTGACGTGACTTTGAGGTGTGTTCACAGCGTTTTCATAACGTAGCCAAACACAGCCTATTCAACATGCTCAGGCCCATAAACCTCCATTTGAACGTTGACACGGTCCAGAGCATAACTTAACCTTTTCAGATTGCAGGCTTATCTCTTTGAGAAGCTCTGGTAGATAGACTAGTGTACCTCGTGCACCTTTTTAAAGATCAAAACCATGGGCCAAAGATAGTTTGAGCTATTACTGTAACTATATTTAAGTGTGGAAGTCCTGCTGTGATTTAGTGGAAACATATCTAGGGTGTCTCTCAGCCCTTCTCAATGCATTCTGGGATAGGTTACAATAATAGCATCTAAAAAGTGTGAAAACTGGATGGATAGATCAAATGAGATGGTATACCTATACCTGCTGTCCTCGACTGGCTGGAAGCTCCATCTACTCTAAGGATAGACATGTGTTTCAAAGCACAGCAATGGCAAAATATTATATATCCTAGAATTTGACTTGGCAGCACAGATTCAGCTAAAATAGCAGAGAGTACGAACATCTCAAGCGAGACATCGAGCACATAGTTCGCCCAAAACTGTGAGGACTCTGTGCTCTGCGTTCCCTCCAAGATAAGCAAGCAAGTTCGCTACCAGAATACAATGATCCCAATGTTACTCTTGCTATGCTGGGTTGTGGTTTGGTTTATGCTGTGGTGTGGAAGCTATACCCACAGAGGGAAAGAACATCCCCCAAAAAATGATATCTGAATTTGGGTCTATGCAGCTTTTTATGATGGTTTATATAGGATTGCACAATGTTCATGTTTAATTGAGGTGTTGAAGATTGTTCTGTTGTAACCTTTTATAGGCTGAGTTACATTTCATTTACAGCTCCTGCTTCATGATGCCTTTAAACATTGTCGTTGGTTCTGGACCATTAGCTCAGGTGAATTTAGTGGGGCGGTTGATACTGGACTGAATGGCCTTTTGTAAGTCATGAATCATGCTTAGGGGTACTTTCAAAGCACATTATCATGTGTTTTTAAAACTCATGAATGCAACAGAGTGTCAGAATCATTGCAAAATGGTAACTGTTAAAAGTTATACTTGAGGCAGATAACAACGCTTGCATCATGTATTGCAAACCATAGATTCATTGTCATGTTTGAGGATATAGTTAGTGGTTTTGTTGCAATGTAGTGGATTGCTTTTTTTGCTAGATGTGCTGCTTTCAATGTATCTCATCTCCTTTACTTTTGTAGTCTTGGGACATAAAACACATTAAAACACATTTAGAAAAAAAATAAAAGTTAGGTATATGCTAAGTAAAAATACAATAAATTGAATAAATAATTGACAAAGAAGCAAAAAATAATTATGAGAAGATCTGCTACGTGATAGCATCTAAACTCCCTGATTTTGTACATGTGAAGTCTTGATGGATTATTCTAAGACACTCCCAAACGCATCTCTCCTGAGCTGACAATGAGTGTATTTTCTCACCAAACACTTGATAGTGTGAACCTCAAAGGTTCAAAGACGGGATCTTGTGACACTGTCTGAGCCAGCTGGCACAACCACGAGTTGACTGGCATCACATCCTCTTGAAGATGCTCTTACTCTCTGCGACATCACTTTTTATTGTTCCCTGCATACTGTCTGCCCCTCTTTTCACTTACTCATAGTCCATTGTGTCCTTTTACTCCCCACACTACTCATCTATTATGTTTGCTTAGCTCCCGCTCTTCTAGTGAGCATTCTGGCAGACACCACATCAGCATCCAGCTATGCAACATTTCATCAGCCACAACAAGCTTATCAATCCACTCGGCATTCACACAGGAGAGGCCTGGCCCGACAATCGTCAGTGAAGGGTATTGAGGCGGATGAAGTGCAGAGTAATATTAGAAATATGTTCCGGAGACGGCGTCTATCAGTAATTGTGTTTGGAAGACACACGCGTGGGAAACATGAAGGGGTGTGTTGCATACCGAGCGTAAGCCGCTCTGTGTTCGCTCCATGCCCCGATAAGGAAAAGCAGAGAGGTGGACGAGGTCATGAGCTCCAAGAGTAAGATTAGATGCTTCAATACCAGGGTTGCCATAGTGGAGCGTACTTTATATCCAGGGATCACAATGATCTTAGTACAGATTTTATCAAAACCAATCAACATGCATATTGATACTGAATCAAAATAAGATTTACAAGACTAAGAGTCTACAGCCTAGCAGCTCTGTGCGGCTGATACTGGATGCTAATATTAGTCTGCTAACATGTGCACATTGATAATTAACTTGCTGATGTTTAGCAGATGTGACGTTTACCATGTTTACCAGCTTAGTTTACTGAACACAAAGTAGAGTTGAGGATGATGGGAATGTGAATCTGTACATGTTGCAGGTATTTTGTGGTCAACGAAAGTATTGGACACATTAGGCCTTTATTGTTATTAGTTATTATAGTTCATCCTGAGGGGGGAGGACATGAATGTCTCAACCAAATTCCATGGCAATCCATCAATTAATGTTTGGCCATTTCAGGTCAAATCTGACAGAGGTAATGGAGGAAAAGACACAGGATCACCAAAGTCACTTCTTCCTCTGGGAACCGTGAATGTCTTGTCTCAAATTTAACGGCGATCTATCCGACATTTGTTGAGATATGTTACTGCGCAGCCTTAATATCTTGGGGATGTTTAAAAGCATGTGTGGAATGTTATTGAAGATCCTACATCTGGCAGACACCACAATGTGTGGATGTATTATTGTATCAAGCGCACTATTTCAGGACAGATTCCACTTGAAATGGAATTTCGCTCACATCCGGGTCCTCGGGTCTAAATACATTTGCTGTTTGTGTTTTAGAAATTAAGTTTTATCACCTAGTGTGGCTTCACACAGGAAATTGCGAGAGGGAGGAATGAGCAGATAAATTAGTCAGTCTGGTTTCCTAATATCCCCCTTGTGCTCTGCTGCTGTAATTACTGGGTTTGACTCATTATACAACGACAGCCTCTGTTGGTGGGAGCTGCCCTCTGAATGTTAGACAGCTGCTGACTCCTCATCTGAAGGGAGAAAAACAGCAAGGCACGCCAAACAGCATAGTGTGCCATGCAGATGTGCTGAACATGAAATATTGTCACTAATTTGAAAGTAACTGCTGTCAGCTGACACCTTGAAAAAGAGAGACTACTCAATATGAGGAAAATGAGAACATATTTCAGTATTTTGCAGTCTGTGTTTTTTATACATGACTCTGCGAGACTATGCTGATTTCAATAGTTGCGGCTGTATTGATGATTTGTGAGCTGACTTTCACATATTGTTCCTCTGTTTTGGTCTCCACCTGCTGAGAGAAAGTGTTTCTGCTTAACTTTTCTTCAACAGCGAGGCACTATCTGCACTTTGATTTATGGGAATGGAATTTGGGGGCAGTACAACCAAAACAATGAGCTAAAAGAGGCTAAATATCTCTCTGGTGCTGCAGAGTTGGGGGATAATTCTCTCGCGACTTTGTCACTATGAGCAAACCTTTATATATTGCGCAGGATTAACACACACTTATTTTTTATTAAACCAGCTAAGTCAGCAAATGTCATAAGACCTGTTACTATATAGTGGGACAAAATATTAGATAACATTTTTTTTACTTCTGCCTCTCCTTACTCTGCCTAGAGTCTCGTCATTTCTAACAACATCAGCATTATGGATTACAAGTAATTGAAAAGTATTAAAACAAACTTCAATACGTATTTAGAATACAGAAAGTTTTACATTATTTATTAATGGCTAGTATCTTTTTCCAGTCCAGGATGTTGCAAAACGCTATTTACATTTCACTTCATTAGAAATAAGCACCCCAGTATTACCTTTCATTTATATTGTGTTGCTGTTTTGCAGCTTTGGTTGATCTTTTGTTTGCGACAGATGTTACAGACATCAATGTTTCGAAATGTCTATTTATGCATTGTCATGCAGTTAAAGGTTCTCATGAGGTAATCATCAGGTACACAAATAATGCAGCTAGAATTCAGCCTACAGTATCTCCATGTCCTTCACCGTGTCATTTGTTATTATGTTTTCCTTCATCTTCTTTTTTCCACCATTCTTCTCTGTTCTGTTGTGTGTGACACTGGCACTGTCAATGTTGCCTCTCTTTGATTGATGGAGCACAGTAGGAAGGCAGAGGGCAAGGTGAGTCTTGGGTTAGATAGCGTGCAAAGTGTACTTTGGTGTTTGAATGATAGTTGGCTGTCATAATTTAGCATTTGAATGATACTTGGCTGTCATAATTCAACACGTCATCCCCTTCACTCCGTGATTGAGAGGTAGAGATTGACCCTGTTAAAAGTTGTGGGAGCCAAGGATTCTTAATCACGATAGACGGCTGACGGCAATTAATCAAATGAAAATGTGTCTAATAAGAAACAAACAATATTGTTAACATGGAAATGCAAGCGTGCAAACATTAGCAAAGGGTCGACTTGCACTTCAGTGGCACCGCTAAATAGAGAGATGATGCAGGACTCTAACATCAGCAGCCTTGTTCTCTCACGGATTTGCTTCTGCATTTCACCTGGTCAGCTCTCAGACATCAAAGCGAGACTGGAATATAAGTGAAAGTGGCATTAAGTCATTGCCGGACAATGTCCTCGTGCACTCATGCGCCATCCACTCATTCAGCACCACTGTACCGCTTTAACATTGGCCAGGCGAGCGGACCTCAGTATCAGCTGTTCCAAATGTGGATCTCTTTGGAGAGCATCAGTGGAAAGATGTGAGCGAGTGCCACTGCTTAGATAAAAGAGCTATTTTTCTCACAAGATCCATGCGCCAGCCTGCTCTCCTTTATTGTGGGCTATTCTAAGAGGGGCCATGCGGTGTGTGTGCTGGTAGTATTGGATATTTGATCATTGCAGACATGATGTGGACAATGCTAAGTAGCTGCAGCCATAAAAGCACGACACATGCCTTGATGATGTCAGGCCCTCTAAGATAAAGTTCATGTTGCCATCCTAAAATGGAAATACTATTAAGGGAAGCATTATTACACATTTGTATTTGGAAGAAGGTCTGAAACGGATCCAAATTGTAACGTAGTGGTCAGCTTTAGTAGGCTTAGATCTTGTATCCAAGGTCAGCATCCGGATCGCATTCTCATCAACACTTGACTCCACTAGATGAGTGTTGCACACTGGTGGCACCTCTACTACTGATGCTTAGCCAATGTCAGAGGGGGTTGGCAAAGAGGCCTGTATGTAGTGACACAGTCCAGGAGGCCGAGTGATGGCAACGTAGGGCTGTTGATCGTTCAGTGGATTGTCTGTGGACCAGACTGAGATAACTAACTATTGGTTTGCTATTACATTCTGTAAAGACATTCATGATCCCTGATGTCGACTTATGCTAGCGCCACCATGAGGGTAACAATGTCGTGAAATTGGATTGACATTATATGTGATATTTGGTATGGGTTTGAGGAGGAATTCAGACATTTGTTTGTGATCCCTTGACTTTTCATTTAGCACTATCATCAGGTCAAATATGTAGATGTATGCAATACTTTGGTAAGCGTCTAACTACGGGTCTGCACTGTGGCGTCACCTCACAGCAAGAGGGGCTCGGGTTCGATCCCCGATTCCGCGGCGGTCTTTCTGTTTGGAGTTTGCACGTACTCCCTGTGGCAGCGTGGGTTCCCTCCGGGTTCCCTGGCTTAAGTTAATTGGAGACTCTAAATGGCCCTTAGGTGTGAATGGTTGTCTGTCTCTATATGTTCCTTGCGATAAGCTGGCAACCTGTCCAGGGTGAGCCCACTAAAGCAACGCTGTGCCTAGTGTGGCGTTACAGAGCCACCAGCATGGCTCCTCTACACCTCTACAGCCCGTAGAACTTGGCCTTGTAGTCCAAGTGTAAAGATGATGCTTTGGCTTGTGGTTACGTGTATGTACAGCCGAGTGAAGTGCATCATTTTACCTACTGTATGTAGACAGCTGTATTGATTGAAATAGAAGGGTATTGCTACGTGTGTGTGTGTGAGATAAATGATGGAAAAACGCAGCTCCCGTGTAGACATGCCCGTCTTGTTCTGTAATGTGTTTCAATGCCCTTAGTATTTCTGCAACTGTATCACTAATGGACCACCGCATACCATACATAATGTATCGTCATCGTTCTCTCAGCCACGTCTAAACGGATTGCTAAGAGTATGTCTGTGGACAACATGTCCCCTATAAAAAGGCAACTACAGTACATGGCAACAGCGAGGTCAGTTGGGGCTGACTGTACTGTGGACAAGAGCTGGTGATAAAAGACCAAACACATGCATGCGTGCGTTTACACACACGCACAGATGTGGTCTCATCGACACTTCAGAAAGGTCAGCTAACAATAACCGTCTAAATGTGTCCACCTCGATGCACATGTGAACAACAGAATGACACTTCAGCTTTAATTAGTTCATTTAACTCGTTATTTGTTGTCAATGTCCCTCAAAAGTTCTCTATTTGACATTAAGAAAATGATATAGCAACAACCAACTGTTTTCTATGTAAAGATATAGTGGAGTAATGTCTACTGTCTACGCTGTGTGAGTTGTAATCCGAGCTTCTCTGTGCTTAGTTGACATAGCCGGGCCGGCGACGCACGCCTTTTTGCGTTAGCGTGTCCCACTGGCTGATAACGCCATCCTGACCGACTGCATTGTCGCAGAAGCGTAAACACTGTCAGCACGTTTGACTTTGATGGCACTGTTAATATGAATATGCTTTAAATAAACATAAAACCAGGTAATAATGCACTCCATCATAAAAAAAGCAAACAAGGGTATTTATCAGTTTAATTACAGCGGTTTGATTATTAAGACTTAAATGAAGCAGTGCTATGCTGCTCTTAGTTGATGATATATATTTGCACAATCATGAAGCTGAATAGGTGAACAGTGTTGACAGTATTGCGTAAGCTCAAAAAGGATAGTTTTTGTCACATTTACAGAAGAATGGATGCATTCCTTAAGGTGAAAGGGTGATATTTTTGCTTTGTGTTTGACCCAATATCAATTCACGAGACCGTCTCTGACAGCCGTCTAGGTTTTAAGAATTCATGAGCAATAGGGCTTCACTTTCTCCTGCAGATGCTCTGCAGTCTGCAGATCTGCAGATCTGTGTCTCTGATGTTGCACTGAGACGACACATTTCATAATGAGTGCAAACATTAGATGGACGGATTGATTTTTGTTGGTTTATCTGCTTCTTTAAGTACACCATATTAGATTCAAAGGATTCATTCTATTTCATTTCAAACATGTGAAACAATGTGCTAAATGTGTAAAGGTCATGTTTTTTGCCATGGTCACAATAACCAGCACATCACTATAAAGGACTCCCATCCAGTCTGTAAATAATTTAACAGCTTGGGGTGTGGGTGGGAGAGGGGGAGAAAAACAGACAGAGAGGGTGAATTCCCAAGCTAAGCAATCAAATAAATAAAGTTATGATACATGGCAAGACTTAGGAGCAAAACAAATAAATCAACTTTTGGCATTAAAGACTTTGCAGCAAAACCTTTTGTTTAAAACATGCGTAATAAATCACACTGGAGCCGATGTAAATCAACACCTCTTAGAGTTTAACACGGCTCTATGTCAAAAACTGAGAAAAAAATCAACACTTCCAGGGTTCACACTGAACCATTTCCTGCTGGGATGCATCACGATGTTTAATATTGTTTGGCAGAAGCTAAAAACAGAAACTAATTCATCCAAAACAGCTCACAGCGGTGTCAATATAGTCTACTGGAATCCTATACTTTCATCAATTAACAAAATAATTGCTTTTTTCAAGTAATAACTTGTCTAAAAACAAAATGTCGACTGTACCTGATAATCTCTACAGTGTAGCTATAATGAAAAATAATTAAATAAAGTAAAAGGCAATGCTTATTTCGGCCCATAATGCAGGTTAACGTGAGGTTTATCTTTTCCATGTTCTGTATAGACTTTGTAACCCCATCCTCAAAACACAAGCCCACCTCAAACGTCAACCTATAAATTACTTGTCATTTATTAATAGCTCAACATTTGCCTTCAAACGGTTTGATGACAACACGGTATGCTGCCGGGGAAACACACAGATAGACATTTTGGCACAGCTCTATCTTTATTCCCAGCATGGTTCTGTGGCTCACTCACTAATCCCGACTGTATTATTGTCATGTTCTAGCCTTTACTACACAGCGTGCAGCCCCGTGTAAACTCTCCTGCAGATAGAGAGGTAAACTGCCACTTTTCTGTTTAATGGCAGCGAGCCGCGCGCGCGAGCACACACGCACACACAGACAAGGCGCTACTTTGTGTCCTCTGTCGCGCGAGCACTGATTGAACGGCGGGCGTTACCATGGCTACGCGAAGACCCAATGAGAAGCTCGCGGCGGACTGTTGCTGAATGAAAATAACAGAGGCCATTTTGCGCACGAAGCATCATTCAAGGAGTAATAAAAGCGGAAACGGGAGGCAGGTTCAGTCCATTTCTGGATGGGTAGGCGCGGCGTGCGACTGCGGTAGTGTGTGTAGTGTAGAAAAAAAAAAAAAAAAGACAAAAAAAAACATGCTGTAACTACTTGCCGCCTCTTGCCTTTGAGGTTTGTGTCGAGAGGAAACACAGTGGGACCCGGGCAGCTTCACACCGCATTGCTACCGGTGACCCCCCGAGAGAGGGAGTTGCCTTTATAGCGAGCTGCTGGCCGACACCGGGTGCAACATCCTTGCGCGCGCGCGCGCGTCGACAAACAGGTGTACGGTTTCATCACATCACAGGGAGACGCTTCGCACTCTCCCCGCCGAGCCGCCGCTGCACCCCACCCCGTGGGCTGCGTCCCCCTTACGGCTTGAGGACTTCGGTCGGTCTTCGCTAAATGGAAGAGGCCGGTTACCTGGCGAAATGTGGCGGAAGCGGCCGAGTGAAGCGGCAGTCGCTGTGAGGTGAGGCGCCGTTACAGACCGTGTTGTTGTTGAAGGGGCTACTTTATCTCCTCCGCGCTTTTAGAAGCTGCAGTGGAGACCAACCCGGGACCTGAATTCCGATTTATTTTATTAAGGAGGTACATCTTTTTTGAGTTTATTTTATTAACGTGCGTTACGAGCAGTAATTAACATATAACCTAATTGTGTTGGGGCAAATGAATCGGCTCATCCGGGATGCGGTGAGTCGCCTCTGCTTCCACTAAAGTGCATTCCAGGGTGATGGCTGTTTCCAGAGCGTTAAAGGGAGATGAGGTCAGGTCTGGGAAGGATGTTAAATACCCCCCCCAAAAAACCACAAGATTTTAAGCTGTAGAGATGTGTTGCTTAACATTAGTAGTACATTTGTACATTAGCAGACATTGCTGCGTGGGAGCAATACGCATCAATCGGGATATCCATGTTTAACCTACATCCCAAATGCTCAGGATAATCTCTATTGTTTGCTTGCACTTCAACAGTGCAGTGCAGCATGTGGTAAAAAAAAAGAAAAAAAAGATACTGTAGTCTTAGTTTGGTCAATGGTGCAGGTTTATTTTCATCAATACTTTATCATTTAGAGAAAATAGGACTGAGTTTTGTATTGAAGTTACTTTGTTTATTATACAAAAAAGCTAGTACATGTTATTGTTGCATTTACTCTTACTGAATGAAAACCAGTGGGCCTCTGGTACTGCAGTCGTGTGTTTTATGTCATATTTTAAGACACATCTGTCATATTCTAGATCTGACAGAAAGTAGTAAGTAGTATCAGCCCCTTTTGTGTTTTGCTTTTTTGGTGCTGAAACGGATATAAAGGGATGATGTAATGAGGAAACATAGAAAAAAGGGCCAGCAGCGATGGACGGTATCTGAGTCCCAATTGAATGCCGGGTGAACTGGGTGAGTGGGGAGGTGTTCAGGATGCACACAGTGTAACACTATCCCTCCGGGAACCTCACACCACTCCCAGTGTGTCCTACCTGGCCTGTGTGTGTGTGTGTGTGTGTGTGTGTGTGTGTGTGTGTAGGCATTACTGGATGGTATCGCCATGTATTTCTCTGACTGAATACTTGCGTCTTGGAGAGAGGAAACGACACAGCGGGACGCAGTATGACAAGCAACAGTTGGCCGCTATCTGTCTGGCGAGGGGCGCCGATAAACAGGTTCTCATAGAGGCTTAAATATACACTCTTAATGGGGGATCATTGCATTTTGACTTGATTGATGGCCAATGAGCCAGAAAGTATGTCTCTGTTAGCGTCAACTCGGTTGCACCTGCCAGTTTAGAGTTACTGAGAGAGAGAGAGTGTGTGTGGGTGTGGGTGTGGGTGTGTGTGCATATTTGAGTGAGAGAGGAAGAGGAAGAGAGAGTGGGAGGAGGAAAGGGGGATCAGGGCAGGCCATCAGGGAATAGGAGACAGTGATACAAAGTACAGAATGTAACAGGGGGGTTACTCTCATAGTGCTTATTGCTCTCTTTATTTCACTCCATCGCACGCACATGCACTTGTTTTTCGCCTCCTTCTTCCGAGGCTGATGTCATGGCTCAGAGTGTGGCGTTTGAAAAGCTTGCCCAGTTCTTAGCTTCACTGATTATAGGGGGCCGCCCGCAGGAAAAGCTTGTTCCCTGAGCTTCCTCAATGGTCGTCTATAATCAGGTCTTGCTTTTGTTAAGTGTTCTAATTGAAATAACTTAAGAATGGACACAACGGGAAGCAGCCGACGTGCCACACACTTGACACCTGGGCAATGTTCATGTTTACAGGGAGTAAATGTTTTAGTGGAAGAGATGAAAATGGCTATTATCAGAAGTGTAGAGCGCATTTTTTGTGTGTGCCCTTCCATTTAAAATGTGTTAAAAAAAATACATTAAAAAACTCTTTCTGACCACCAACATCTCTAGAGGGTGGTTAGTTCCAGGATGCTTATCTTTTTTATATATCCTAAATACTATTTCTGTCCAGTGAATTTGAATGTATCTATTTCATTGGGCTTTTAGTTGATGATATTGAGCTAGTTTTGCATAATCATAAATTTAGCGCAGCAGTATAAAAAGGCAGACTTGAAGAAAAAAAAGGCTCTAAATCAAGGATTGAGACATGCTTTAAACTAATTAGAGACTCAACGCAGAGGCATTAGGGACTTTATCCATCCAGTGTTGGAAGACTACCTTCAGTACACAGTAGGTCAGAATAAAAAAATGCTGAGCTTTATATGATGTTTGACAAGTGTTTGCTGCCAGGTTCTTGCAGATCATGGCTAATGGAGAAACACATGCAGAATTTGAACAACATAGTTTTTCATAATTTCTTTTCATTGTAGTCAAAAACACATGCAGCTCCTCAACTGTGTGTGTGTGTGTGTGTGTGTGTGTGTGTGTGTGTGTGTGTGTGTGTGTGTGTGTGATGTTTTTTAATCAATGACTATGAATTGTTTCGTGCTCTGGAGAGGATAATGCTTCTGTTTGACCTCAGAGGCCTTAAACCTTTTGGGATTATGGTTAGCTGGTTTGAAATGTATCATAAACGGCTTACATATTCTTACTTACTAAAAAATGTATTTACTCTATCAAGAAAAGAAAAAACAGTAGGTTTCTACTAGCTCACATTCCGCTGCATCGTGCATGTTGCACGTTGCTGTCGTCTCTGTTGAGCAATATGTTGGTGGATATATATTTCTCTTTTTTTAATCTGCTCCCGGATTTAAGTGTTTTCCAGTCAGTGACACTTACTAATGTACACGCACGGCTCTCCTGCTTTTTATAACCTGCCACTTACTTAACTGGGAATGGCGGGACCTTGCAGAAGCTGATAATGAATTAGGTGTTGAAACTGTACTGGCGAGACCATGTCGACGCGGCCCACTGTGGTCCGGAGTTGCTCATAGGTCAAAGTGTCAGTGTGTTTGAGTACGAATGTGTGTCGGCCGCTATAAAAATAGTTTGCTCTGGTACTTAAATGAGATCATTCCTAAGCTGCTGCTGCTGTGTCATGTCCATTTTAATTGTTTTCATAAATCACCCCTTTGCACGGGAACAGAAGTTGCTTATTAACGTCACGTGTTAGTTTTAACACGCGAGGGACGTGATTCAGACCTGTAAAGCCACATCAGTTAAACCATTGATGTTGATGCAGATGTTGTCTTGTCATCTTTTGTGAAGTCACATGGCTTTAAAGGATAATCTCTGAAGTGAATGGATAACAACTGGAATAGTGAACTAAATACTTTATTGGGCTCCTGATTCTGGCTCTGAAGTTGCATCATTAGCACCTGTCAGTTATCAGCTTTTCACCATAGCTCCGTGAGCCTCGGCTCGTGAACAGACATTTCTGGTGGGAGGGGGGGCAGCTGGTTTTTGACCATGTCTGCAGGCGCACCGATCACTGTGGTGTGGCCGCGAACACCTCGAGGTCCGAAGCCCGGGTGATCGGTGGACATAGTGGCATGAGCGCTGCTTATTATTGGATCTGTGACCGTGTAGCTTGGATTTCTTTACACTCCCGCTTCCTCACTGGCACGATGACGGCAGACGCACGTAGTGATGATCCAGAGCATCTCAACTAAGGCCATCCATGTTTGGTTTAAATGTCAACGCTTAACAGTTTGTGTGTATTTATATGCTCAAAATACTTGACCCTGGGCCTCATGCAAGAACACTTATACGAACAGATTTGATCTCAAGTGGCTTTTATGAGTGATTTGGGCGAAACTCGCCGCATTCCACGACTTTCTGGAATTTTCTTAAACACAATTTACAAGTGGTCCAGTTAGTCTGTTGTTATCCAAGACTAAGATTTTAACTGACGGATTGTATGATTAATGACTTTGAAGCAATTTTGAGTTTGAAAATCTCATATAAATTACACTTAAAAATATGATTGACATTATCCTGTTTGACTCGACTCATAGGCTATTGTAATTCTAAATGTATAGCCTGAATCCCCATTAATATAAATTGGCTATTGCTGTTGTATAACACTACAATATCAATATTCATCTCTGCAAGACATCCTGTTGCAGTCATCGACCGCCTTGCTGTGGTGAGAGGTTTTTCATGTACACAAACACAATATTAACAGCACTAGTTATTTTTGTCCCATTCCCTTGGCTTTAGCAGGTCCCCTAAATCCACTGATGACACTATTAAAAACATTTCCTTTATTGATCTCCGAAAGCAGGACTTCAGTTCAGGATTCATTGGCATGCAGGAGGAGGCGTAGCCTGATATGAGATATGGGTTAATTATGTTATGTTATTAATCCTCATGAGCATGCGCTCATTCAGGCACGGGTGGCATTCATCGTTCATCATGTTTACGCAGATGCGTTTGCTGAATCTCGTACGAAAAAAAGTATCCGAAAATGTTCTTGCATTTGGTCCATTGTTCGTGATACACTTGCACTGATTTATCCATTTGAGATGGAGACTGACACAAGCTGCTAATGGAGCCACGTTGCCATACATTAGTGGATTTCCTTTGTCGAGACTGCTGAACTCTTGCCGAACCCGACCGCACAGTAATTTGTTGGATGTTGACTTTTGTGCCCGTTTTGTTTATTGTCAAGTATGGGTGTGAAAGGACGAGGTGGGAGTGATCTAAATAGCACGTTGCACAGTAGCTGGTCGGTTTTAGGTATCCAGGCTCCAAATGTGAGATGCTAATAGCAGTTGTTACATCATCATTCTGGGAATAGCAGGGAGTCTGGGGTCTAGAGGTGCCTCTGGCTGACCTCCCTGCTGCATATATTCCGCCTGCGTATGTGTGCGTGTGTGTGTGTGTGTGTGTGTGTGTGCGTGCGTGTGTGTGGTCATTTCCAAATATACATTCCCATATGGATTACACAGCAGTACGATTATTAATGACACAGGTGAGTGGACACATAATTAGTCTGTATGTATTTACAGCCTGATATGACACACCGACTGAACGCGGTGATATAAAGAGAAAGAGTCGCTGTGTCTGCCGCTCTGTGTGTGTGCATGCGTGTGTGTGTGTGTGTGTGTGTGTGTGTGTGTGTGTTTGCTCATCTGGGAGAGAGCCGCCGTCTTCCCAGGCGATCGAAAAAGATGTCAGTGTCAGAAAGTGAAAGAAAATCTCATGCGAGAAGCAAGTTGACAGTCCTGTCAGTTGATTTCTTTCGCGTGGAAGTGGCCCACTTGACATCGGCCCGGGATGACGACATCGGCTCGCTGTGTGACATTAAAAGCCCGGAGGAGAGATGGCCGTGCGGAGGCTCTCCGACACCCCTCTCTCTCTCTCTGTCTGCTCACTCCCGCTGTCATCCTGGATCATTGAACCACGCAGAACGTGTCGGGAGATGTAACTTACGTACCTGACGCATTCCACGCCATTGAAGTACCCAATCTGCTCGTGTTTTTTTTGTGTTTTTTTTTACAGTATGCGGATGTGTGGGGTGTGTGTCTGTCTCTGTGTGCACTTGTGTGGTATTGCATGCATGCATAACATGTGTGCGTGTGGTAAAATAGAGATAGTCAACCCTGTCGCTTAGCCCCCACCCACCTACAGGAGGGGGGGTAACTTTCCAGTCCCATAGACGAGCATGCCTAAGTCTGAAAATAGCCGTATCTGATCACTGCTTCACCCAAACAGGGGACTCTCTTTCCCCGTCACTCCCACTCTTTGGCTCTCTAACTTTCTCCTCGTTCTGTTGTCTCTGTGCTCCCCAGGCATTAAACAGGGTGAGATCTGGGAATAAAGCTTGACCGGGAGGAGAGACTTATCCGGAGCGGAGGGTGGAAGACAAATTACAGACAAAACAAATCAGAATATAAGAAGAGAACGTGGGAGGAAAAGGCATCTGGGCTCACAGCTCACCTATACCTGGCTCTTCTTAGCAGGCCTCCAGTCTTTTTGGGGTTTTATGACGGTAAGAGTTACGTTTCCTCCGCTTGATGGACTGTTGCACCTGCACTCTGCCAGGTCGAGAGGTCAGGCTTTTTCGGGTTGAATGTCACAAAAGATACCCGGACTGCAGGGTTTGCATGTCATGGGGAAATATTGTGCTCGTGTGCATTTTAATGCCAAATTACTGTATTTATTGAATACCAGATTGAAGATTTTGGATTGACACACAGGTTTAATTTACCTTCCTCACTCATGAAAGATAATTCATATAATATATGCATGGATGATTTAGGAAAAAGTGAGTTTCAAAAATTGCTTTTTTAATGAAACAATTGAAAAGAACAGATCATATAATATATATATATATATATTTATATATATATATATATATATATATATATATATATATATATATATATATATATATATATTTCGCAGTCTGCTCCTTCGTTTGACGTGTCTGCATTTTTGAACGCGTTGATGCTTTTAAAGAGACTGCAATTTCAAGAGATTGGAATAGATTTTACAACCCAATAACACCAGAAGGGAATTGTATTTATCTGTTCTGCCAAATGCCACAATTATAGGCCGAGAGTAGAACCTTTGTCTTTCGTGACAGGGAGCAAGGGAAATGGTGTCAAATAAAACAATGGTTTTCACCGCGGCCACATCAGCAAATTACAGTTTTGTGGATTGAAACATTTTATATGTCAACCCTAGAGGAAGAGAAGTGGATTTTTGATATTGTGTTTGGCTAAATGTCGAGAACATTTTGAAAGCGGTCCCCAAGAACTTCCTGTTCTTTTTCCCTTTTCCGTCTTACCTTTCCATAATTTGGCCCCACGATCCCATTTTCTTCCCTCTGCCCCTTTCTTACATACTTCCATCTCTTGTTACACACTTTTTCTTGGTCTCATCTTTCCCACTCAACAAAAGCCATGCTCCAATCCCTCCATTAGGCCACTCTCGGAGGTGTTGAGGAATGTCACCTTGACCCCTTGGGTACACAGTTTGGGGTGGTTCCCAGCCTCGGCCCGCAGCCCGGGCTCGCTCGGTTCCCTCTCTCCTGGACCGGACGTACAGTGGGGCACTTTGTCTGTTCACCCATAGGCTAAATGCCACAGGGCTGCCCTTTTTTTAAATCACGATAACTCTCACATTATTAATACCATAAATTATTCATTCCAGTCCCACTACAACTTCATGTGTTTGCAGAACTCGACGAAGCTCCGGTAAAACATTTCAGTTAAATAAAGCCACACTGTTTGAGACAGATGTCTTTGATTGCTCGGCTGGATCTGTACAACTCTGTGCTGTCAGGATTAGGAAGTAGTTACTCCAAAGTAAGTCAGGTTTGAACACAGATTTATTTATTTATAAATCTTGAATAAACTAGAATGCTTTGAGGTATGCATGTCCTACAAATCACGGAGCTTACCAGGGCTGTGCTATCGGAATCAGAATCAGCTTTATTGGCCATGTGTGTGTACACATACATGGAATTTGACTCCGATTACACATTGCTCTCGCCGTACATATGATATACAAATAAACAAGAGGAATGTAAAAAAAAAACATTAAAACGTCAACAGAGAAACTATTGTTTCACTATTAACAGCTGAAACCATTAATTCCACCGCTACTGTCACTCTTTTTTCCCCTCCTCTTCCTCATTCCTTCCTGATACGAGGTGTTTGTTTAAAAAGCTGATGTACAAAAGGACAAAGGCATTCAAAAGTTGCCTTTGCAGAATAACGGCAAACACAAGGCTCTTGAATTACAGTCTCATGAGAGTGTGAGATTCTCTCTGTCTGACATACAAAACAGATTCATTACTTGCTGTGTGGCTCATTACCACAAACATCAGCACAGCTCCGCCTTCACGTGTGTGTAGCTCATTGCAGTGTCGGTCCATGACCATCATGGAGGTAGAAGCACAAGAGAAATCAATTGAGCCAAAACATTAAATAAAGTCGTTTTTTAATCTAATGCACAGATCTTATTCCTCACTGTCAAACCTGTGACGACTTGATTTAAACTTCCTGTCGCGATGACGAAGTGCGGCGTTGAAAAATGTAAAAGGACCCGCGCCTTTACGCCCAGAGTACGTACACATTCCTCAGATGGACTTTCGCGATGATCCGGACCACCTTAGAGGGTAAAGGGTCCTGCCTATTGGCAGTAAATATAGCGCCCCTGCTAATCAAGTCCCTCTTATCTTCATGCTTGACACTTAACACTGGTACCTGCCTCGGGAATCCAGACTATGTAAGGGGGGAATGTAATCTTAGCCGCAGCTGATAGTCCTCCTGCTTCAGTGTACCCCCTTGCGTCAAATTACTATTTTCAAAATGTTTGCATTGTTTTCATCATTCGATTTTGGAAAGTGTTCTAAAAGAACGGCAGAGAAAGTCTTTCCTGAACAAACTTTGGATTCAATTTGCACACGTATTTATTTCTCCTAAAGGTAAGACGTAAGACGGCTTCATTTATACTCAGCCACTCATTTCTTTCCTGTCAAAGGGTTTAATAATCCACAAGCCTTCTTTGCTGGCATGCTGTAATTTGCACAGAAGTAATTTCCCCACAAGAGTGATTTAATAATAAGCAGTGTGTTTGCCTCACTCATTCTCTAGATAGAAAAGAGTGTTTACTATCCTAGTAAAGTGTGGAGGAGCTAATGTCTGTGTTCCTGGATATCTCTTCTCCATTAGGCCTCTTAATGACCACATGTGCCAGATTCAGTTATCATCTTAGGCCGCATGCATCGGGTACTCAGTCATGCTGGGATCAGCATTTGTCATCGACAACCTTTTTTTTCTGTCTTGTATGACCCGTCTAAGCTACGCTACTCCTCTTACTGTGGATCCTATATTCACTTGCATCAGGCAGTCTTGGCATTTACCTCCCGGAGATTCCTGCTCTCAGGAGGGAGGGGGGGGGGAGTGCTCATGAAGCCCGTCATGCCCGTAGCGGTTGAAAAGAAATGGCTTCATTACTGTCGTTATTTCCAGCCTGCGCTTACTATTTTATGAGCATAATGACATTCATTTGAGTCGAAAACGTCTCGTCAGGAGAAGCTTTGTCTTCAAACATTGCTTCGGGCGTTCAGCACCTTGTGACACCACGTCCCCTCTATTTGCTCATGCTTTCATTTCATTGTCCCCTTGGCATGCAGTAGCTTGTTGTGGTTTGACTCCGTTTGTAGCCCGGAGGGTTTCGATAGTGCCGCAGCCTTTATTAACCGAGCTCCACATGCGGCGGACGCGTCTTGCAGAGGAGGAGATGAAACCGTGGCAGCTCTGGAGGTGTTGTTTACTCGCGATGGATGCTGTGTCCCCAGCCGGCTGCAGCCAGACAGTTTATGTAATCCTACATGCTAATATTGTCTCCTTTCAGTTTTCGATCCGCGTTTGTTTGTTTCTCCGTGATTCATCTATGTTCATTTGCCCTGCTCGTCCATAATATTTATTTATTTGTGTATCTCCGTCTTCTTCTCCGTGAGCACCAGAGCAGTATAAAGCGAATGCATCGCCAGTTCTGCATAGAAATGGTAAGATAACAAACCCACGGAATTGTCACATCCAATTCATCCCTCTCCCCTCCACGGCCCGGGCTCACAGTGCCGGGGCTTGTGTTGCATAATTGCATTAGTGCTCCGAAGCCAGTGGCTGTGCTCGTTAGTGGGGTTGTGATGCAATCTGCAGAACACACGGGCCTCTGTTGAGAGCCGTATGGGCAGCGAGTGGGCATGCAGGGTCAGCGTATTGACCTCCGCTATCCATTCATACGGCTGGAGGGGGGTCTGCTAATGAGTGGCAAGGTTGAACTAACAGGGATGATAACGGAGGCTCTGTGGGACGGGGTTGTTGTTCAACTAGCGGTGGAGAGGTTACATGGAGCTGATAAATAAAATGACTGCTTCTTACAACAAGTAGAATTTATTCTTGTCAAAGAAATGTTTTGTTATGCCGTGAGAGAAGGAGACTCTTTTTTTTCTCCATTTTTAGAAATACATTAAAACACCTGTTGTATTGATTTTGATATTCACCATGGATTAGTAGGATATCACACTATTTCTGAGTGGCTGGAGAGCGTGGCCTGAGCTGTTAGGGCTCTGGTTAATTATCTGTTCGAAATTCAAATGTAGCCCACAAAGTAAAACAAATTTAACTCGTAATACTTCTTAATACTTAACTTCTTAATAACCTTTTGCAAAAACGTCTCCAAAACAAATATTGTTTCCAAGCGACCGAGGTATGAGCAGGAAAATATTTTAACACTTCAGTCAACATGCCATGATGTGGATTAAAACTTCATATCACATTCTCACTTTTTTATTTCTGGTTTCCTTTTATTTACTTGATGGGACCATTATGGTAGACTAGACGGTTGTTTTCTTCCTAATTTTTCCAAGGTTGTATTTGGTGAGACTCTGTTGAGCCCTTATGACAAGATTATGACATTAAAAATAACTTCTTGCTTGTATGGAAATAAAAATTCCACAAATCCAGATGCGTACGGTCCCACAGTGCCAAGCAGTATATGCGATATTGACCTTCGCTCTATCTGAAGTTACCACAGCCTTAAACAATCTGAACAGCTTCATTATTGAACGATGAATCATCGACATGAATAGGTCCACTGTGCCATATAGTTACGCTTCAGTAGGTTGAGTGGCCATAGAGCCAATATTATTTTTTTAGCTTAGTCGACAAGTGACAAGTTGTCTTTGCTGCAGCTGATGGAACATTCTACTGCTAAGACAGGGTTTACAAAAAACTTAAAGCTCCCTCTGCGTGTAGCTTTGAGTAAAGCGTGACTTGACGACCAGTGTTTGATGATCCTGTAATCCAAACTTTAAAATGAAGAAGAATATGGATGTAATATGCTTTCAGTTCACTGTTTAAATGTGCACAAAACCCATTCTGCAGTAATCCTTCTCCTGTACTGTAGTACCATTTCAGATCATGTGAATGATATATTATTGAAATGTTTACTTGTTCGGCTGATGTCGAACATGAATACTTGAGTGTTTGAAATGCTTGAAGCTGTAAAAAGCAGTGTCCACGAGTAATAACCTACGGCAAGAGACTCTTATTTTGATTCCCAAGCCTCTCTTTTTTTCCTCTCACCACAACCCTGAGCTCCCAACCTTTTCGCCACAAAAATGCACCACTAAAATAACTTTGCTTCAAATCAGGCATCGAGGAATGAAGCAATTCTGGATTCTGCCTTTTTTGGAGGGGGTCACTCACTCTGTCAGTTGGGTTTCAGGCCAGCCGTGTTTCGACTGAGATTTATGTTGGATCTCCAGAGACGTTCTGTCGCCTTTTTTCAAAGGGATTTGTTCTCCCTCCTACTCACAGATTGAATATGTCTTCTAGAATATTGCACCTGGGGTATATTTCTGCCATTTTGTATTGTTTTAATATCTTATCCGGCTTTCAACAGCTGATAATCATTGGTACACAGACCAGCTGAACATAACATCTATCTGATGACTTTTTGGTTCGGCCTCTAAATAGATTTTCTAAGGAGCTTAATCTGCTGACATCCTGTGAGTATGTCTCAGGCTGACTGACCACTCCAGGGGTCAGGACCCTTGAAGCCATAGGCGGCTTATCTCCAATGATTGTTCACTCTCTCTCACATGCGCGCGCACGCACACACAAATAACTTTAACCCTTTAAAAACAGTGTGCGAAAATCCCCCTGCGCCTATTATCAGACAAAAAACAACAACATATTATCTCCGGAACCACATCGTTGTTTAACTTCATTTAAAGTGCTACAATACCGCAACCCTTGTGAGTAGATACATCTGGTGTGAAACATAATTAAAGTAACCGTTAAGTTTAAGTACTTACGTAAACTACATTTTTTAACCGAACGACACAGTTTTTTGACTGAAACTCCTTTGAACACCCAAATGCTGTGTTCTATTATGATTTTTGTTGTTGATTCTGATTCTTTTGGTCCTACTCTTTCCAAAAAGATGTCTTATTAGTATGTGGGCTGTTGTTAGGGCACCATAATAAAGTTTGAAAAACTCGGTGACCGCTGGAGGAGGCATTTTTGGGAAATCTTGCTCAAATCTTGATCAAAAAATCTTTTAAAAGTGATTTTTTTTGCAGATATACATTTTTTCAGACTTTGCTGAACAAATACATACAATATACACAAGTATTGGAATGAATTTAGCGTTCCTACGACGACTCAAACACAGGGAAGAAGAAAAAAAGGTATTGAGCCAAAATTGGCTCCAAGTTTAAAAGGGTTAAAAGCCTGTCTGAAATGAAACAAATGACACGGAAATATTCCATTTATATGGAAATCTAGCCATTTACAGTAAGATTCGAAAAATTGTAAAATGCCTAAGTATTGCTTTAGTTTTCAACGTTTTCATTGTGAGAATTTCTCATGGACCGATAGCAACATCTTTGTTTTTAGACACTTGTTTTGGTGCCAAGGCAGACTGCCAGTGACTAATGGCTTCCCGGCCAGTGCTCTTAGAGGACATTGTTTGTGTTTTACTTTCCTTCCTTTTGTTTTTCCATCACACCGCCTGGTTTACATCTGCCACCGTGTTGTTGTTTTTCAGGACATTCCTTTAGCGTAAGAACCGAGCCAAGTGACCTTACTTTTGTTAATAGGGACATGACATTTTTACGACCTGCTTTAACCTCTTTCTCTCGTGGCGTTTATTGAGTTTTGCTTTGTCATCTTAGTGCCGTCTGCGCACACATTTGATGAGATAATTTAAGAAGCGCAGATATGGATTGACTCCCTGCGAATTATCTAATGTCTTCCATATTGAATTTGTGTCTCCAAGAGTCTCGTCGAGGTCAACGCGATCCTTAAAACTCATCTCAGGATGTACACGGGAAGAAAATGGCAATGATGTCTGCTGATCAGCTCAAATCAATAGTATGGTTCCTCTAATGAAAAGAACAATGGAGGATGAGCTTACTAACGTACTGTAGTCACTCACCACAGTGTCTTGTGTTTTTAAAAAGCACTCAGAGCTCAATCCCTTTAAGTCCACTGAGTTGAACCGAATGAGTCCCAGTAGGTCACTCAACAGACTAATGAGACCTTTCGGGCTTGTGGTGTTGGACATCATTGCTTTCTGTGGCTTATAGCTCTGACTTGGGTATTTGCAGTCCCATAGCTATTACACTCAGTAATTATACACACACACTAGCCTCAAGAGTGGCCCACCAATGCCGAAATTACAGTCGGCGGATAAACCACGGCAAAATAAGAACGCAAAGACACTTAACATAGCGACGGTTTCGGTCAGCCAAACAAGGAAACAAAGTTGAAAACAACTGTTGTTTGTTCTCCATTTGTTGTGTCAAGATAAAATAGCTCTCAAGGCAGAGAAGAGTCCTTTGTTTAATTTAAGTTCGTCATGATAACAAGTGCTTGGTATGTTCACATTCATACCCACAGTTTGTAAGCATTGCATGGAGCCCGGGTATTAATGGAAACATGCCGTGCCTCCTCTAGTAAACGGTACACTGTGATATGCACGCTGAAAAATGCACGAGCTGCTAATGATCTATCTCCGGCTTTCGAGAGCGCTGCCCATTTTGTGATTAAAAGCTTAAAAAGGCCTGAACGGATCGTGAGAGTGACTTGGAGGTGTAGAGCCCGGCGGGCTTTCCTTCAAGTGTGCAGCCATAACATTACACCACGGCCACAGCTGCTGTGTCGCCGCCGATCTGTCCCCAAGAAACATGATCCTGTTTATAATCTGACCATCATTTGGACGGCGACTGGCTGCGACGCCAGACCCATGATTTACCCCGTTGCGTGCGTGCGTGCGTGTGTGTTTGTGTGTGTGTGTGTGTGTGTGTGTGTGTGTGTGTGTGTGTGTGTTTCAGAGATAGATTTACGAGCGCGCTCTGGATGAGGGTGAGGGTTCGGTCTTCAAGGGCTGAAAGTATACCACAGTGCATGGCTTGATGTAGCACCACAAGTAATAATGTTTCCTCCTGACCAGCGTTAACAGTGTTTGGAAACTCTCACACGAAGTAGTTGTAGCGATACGTTGGTAGATGAGGTTTATTGATAATTACTTATTTATACAAAACAAAATCAGGAAATAACATTTGCATTGGCTTGCGTCACTGTTTTGGCAAAACGGAAGCATACAAAACATAATTGATGGCTTATTTGATTCCAAGTGCAACTTCACATGACCCCTTTCATGAAAATCAACAGTCGATTTATTTCGTAAAGGGGTGGTTAAAGGTTTTTGACTACTTATCAAGCCAAAGCTTTTGTCATTTGTTGCATATTCAAAATTGTTTTGACCGGACGGATACGAATACAACATTTTGTATTTTGTTGAACAAAATGTTCTGTGAAAAAAATTAACTCAGGAGTCAAAATATATATATATATATATATGTATATTGTTTTTATTGCCAGTGTTGGGCTTTAACATCAAGTTCCTAAGGGAAGGAACATTTTTTCCAGCCGAAGCAAAATGTTTACAGGATATTCAACCTTGGTTTCTTTATATGGCATTTAATACTTAATTCATATCTGATATTCATGGTATTGTGGAGGGAAAAAAAAAGTAAACAGATAATTCCATTCCTTTCTTGGCAAGGTTGATGCTAGTTTATTGCTTTTAGCCGGTTACACCTACATTCTCTGGGCATATCTGTGTTACTCTCGTCACAGTTCATTTTGTTTGTACGCCCTCTGGCGTTTTGGGGAATAATGCAGTGAACAGCGCGTAGACTATAATCCTCTATTCCTATTATATACTACATACTCGCAGCCTGCGAAGGCTCTAAGCGCAAGTGTATACAAAGCATAACCTTTATTTTTTATTTTTTTAATGGAAACTACATTTTGCAAAAAAAAATCCTAGCATCCTAAACGTGAACCAACCAATGCTCCTCAAGGTCAGCATGGAGACAAAGTAAGGAAAGTAATAATAAGGTGAACAAACAAACTTGACATACATTACAGTCCCTTTTAATGTTCTAATTATAGACTTACACTGGATGTTTTGAGGCCAATACTGATAAAGATAATCAGGAGTTTAACAAAATCAGATAACAATATATCTGCCAGTGTTAATTGTATTTTTTTTTTTTTACATAAAATCACAGCATGAACATCAATCTTGATACAGATACGTTAGATTAATTTGTGTTCCTATGTGTGTCCACTGCTGGTCTGGTTGATCAGCTGCAGACTTTACAGTCTCCTGGCATGATTGGATGACACATTGAAAAGACGAGTGTGACCACAGCCATAGTTAGCGGCATGTTTTACAGTTGACAATGAACTTGCTAGTTCCCTCTGGGGGACAATTGGCCTTATGGCCGGCTCCCCAGCGGCGTCGCATACGGTATAACCCGGTGAAATGTTAAGAAGGTATGAAAAATGCCTTTTTAAAATTTTCAGCGTGGTCAAATACGTGTCAATGTTATGCCACGCATCTAGCGCCATTCATCACCAGAGCCAACTGCCGAGGCAGTTTACACATTCATGTCAAAATATACTTGCATACCGTTTCCAAAATAGCCACAATTATCAGGACTTTACTTGTCAATGTGAAGCCCAGAAGTTGTCGTCGTGTTGAAGCAAAAAGTATCACTTATGAATGCATTGTCAGTTGTTTTATTTCCTACCTAGAGCGGTGACAGGATTCAACACGAGTTCAAGCACAAGCGGTATGCGCTTTCATTGTCACACGGCCTTAATGTGTCGGGGAAGATCACTGCACACAGATATGCAAACACAATGTCTGTTTATGAATCCAGACGTGGTTGGGTTCTTACGGTCATGGAAAACCTGGAAAAGTTATGGAATTTTAAAATGGTTATTTCCAGGCCTGGAAAAATCCCAAAAGTTTTGGAAAAGTCATTGAAATTTGTTATGTTCATGTCGTTCATTTACGCTGAGTTTGAAATAATGAATATGCTTTTAAAAGAAAGACACTCAAAATATAAGCAGGCATACATACAGGCATCTATATAAATGTTCATTATTTTAATCAAACTATTGTCTCTCATTCATTTGTGTCATTTTTAAGGTATACTGTATGCTTTGAAATTCACATTGTTAGTTTAAATACTACGTCTTCTCACTTTTTCATGTATACACCGATATTTCACAAAATGTTTGGTCATGGAAATTTGGTTTAAAGTCATAGAAAAGTCATGGAAATCCATTGGTCAGAATGTGTATGAACCCTGCATGGACTTTATGTTCCATAATGTCACGTCATTCGTACACATTCACTCACTGAAGGAGACGCAGCCAAAACATCTATTTATCTTCCTGTTCAACATGGGAACTGAAAGATTAGATAAAAAAAGGACATTCTGATTGATTTTGGGTGTGCAAACTTTTGCTTTGCACTTCTAGTTGTACTTGTATGTACATTGTACGCTTGGATTAATATCCCAGGCATTAAATTAGGTATATGCTCTGCTCTATTGTTACTGAACATTTAGTTGTACAGTATTAGCACCTGCTAGATTATCAGTGGTGATTTGTATTGGACAAGAATATTCCACGGGAAAGTCATGTGACCATCTCTATTGCCAGGATTAAAATCACTTGAAATCCCTGATAGAGAGAAACAGTCGCGCTGTTTCAGTAAAGAGTTCTGGAGCCGTTGATGCTAAATAAATATCAGCTATACTGTACATCACATTCCCAAATCCTCTCAACAATATCTCTATGAGTGTGTGTGTGTGTGTGGGGGGGGGGGAAGTCAAGGTCAGCTATGAGTGTGAGTCAGTTATTTACATACCAGACATGTATGATCCCCACTGCAGCCACTGTCGGCTGTCACTCGCGGTGTCCGTCATGCACGCTAAGTCCGGTGATGACACACATGTGCACACATTCAAGCGGCGAATGCAGCGGCCTGTTTTACGCCTTTTGGCTTTTGATGTGCGCTTTTGATGTGCGCCCTCATATCAATCATGCACCGCAACAGTTCAAAGAATCAAAGTCTCCATATGGCGAGAGACAGGCATCACATTTAGGTAAACATTGCATTCTGCATCTGTCATTTACCTTATTTACGTTTGGTCTTTGTGCTGCAAAACGTCCGCTGAGGTCATTAAGTCTTTCAGCTGGAAGAAGCTATGTTCCCACGGTTGGATCCCATGGCTTTAGGCTTTGGCTTAAACATCTTTGCGAACACGACGGGCAGCATGTGTAGATTTACGTGAATCCTTTTTTTTTTTTAAACAATGTATTTATTGATTCTCAGTCTGCAAGTCACATCAAATTGAATATCAACAAAACAATACACAGCAAACATTTTCACCCTGTTCCCCCTCCCATAATAATAAAGTAACTAAATAATAGTTGAATTAAATTAAAAACAGATAATAAAAATAAAATAAAAAGAAACATAAACATAAAAATATACTTTACAAACTGAATAATGGGTGTTTTTTGTTGTTGTTTTTCCTACTAGTCAATGTACATAATCAGACAGTTGTCCTCCTCCCCTTGAGCCAGTTCTTGCTGAAGCAAGTCACCAACATTAGTATTATGCCTTAAGAAATACCTAAAAGGTCCCCAGATATTATCAAAAACATTTTGTTTACATCTAACAATATACATAATCTTTTCCATTGACATGTTTGAGGCCATTTCTTTAACCCACACACCAATTCTTGGGCCATCAACACTTCTCCAATTAAGGGCAATTATACGTTTAGCTTGTAATATACACATATCTATGAATCTGAGCTCTTTGCTTTGTAGAAGTGGTATGATAGGATATACACCAAGAATAAAAAGCTTGGGAGTCAATGGTAATTTCTTGGATAAAATTTGATCAATCATATTAACAACATCTTGCCAGAAGGTTTTCACTTTTCCCATATACAGTGAAACAGTGTCCCCCTTGCCTCATCACACTTAATACAGGTGTCAGGAATATAATCATTAAACTTATGCAATTTCACAGGAGTTATATATGTACGCATCAGCCATTTATACTGTAGAAGTTTTAGGTTACTGCTGACTGTCTGCCTCTGTGCCTCTTTACATGCCTCACTCCATTCTTCTAAAGATATTTCCTCCTCTATATCTTCCTTCCATAATTTACGTGAATCCTTTACTTGTTTGGAACAGTTTCTGTGTAGTGAATTGAGTCAAATAGAGGCGAAAGTGACCACTTTAGTTGCACCAAATCTCAGACAGTTGACGAACGTTACCGCCCATCTTGAAAACACTTAGTGGACATATACATGAAGATTCTACCTGCCACGTGTTCAATGTCTAATATTCTTTGTCTTGTCTTTAAAGCGGTTAATCAAAAATAATGATGTTTTCTGTCTGAGGCATTCCTTAACATCTGGATCATTATCTGTTGGCGATTCATCCATGCCACATTATCTCTCCTGTTCTGTTCAGGGTGCTCGGGGCCTGACTCTGGCAGCACCTCATGTTGACATTTAATCACAGGTCCATGCCACCTTGATAATCAGACTGAATTTCCATTTCCGTTCATCGCTTATGAATCGGTGACTGAATGTGGATGGCTGCTCTGAGGTCTCGGGTCTGGAACCAGACTATTGCACACTTCATTTTGTCTGGAAGTTCAGAAGTGCAGTTAACAATTCAGTTAATTTCCTGTTTGTCACCAGGAAGTCTGCAAGGTTGGAAAAATGAGATGTGTGAAACCTCATTTGCAGCACACAGCCTCCCCCTATTCCTAAACATCATTAATCTCTCCAGACTTTTTCCTGCACACAGATTTTGGCTCTTTAAGTTGTGTGATTTAGATCAAAGTCAACCAAGTGACCTAGTGGGCAGTGGGAAACTGGCAGATTTCCAAAATAAATGCTTATATTTCAGATTTGAGTCACAAGAGTTCATGCAAAATACAACGAGACTGCCTCCTGAATGATTTATAGTAGCAGTCTCAGGAAAATCATTTTGTAAATCACTTTGCGTTGTCGTGATTCGCTTTGCTCTGTTTCACGAGACATTTATTGTATTTTCTGAAATACTTTGTTTTTGTTTTACAGGAAAGTGTGTCCCCCTGCAGTAGATCAGTAAGAAGTGCTCTTCAATATGAATACAGGTATTTAAGAATACACACACACACACACACACACACACACACACACACCATACACAGATTGTTGTCCATTAATTTTGTTCGGCAAAGCAGAATAATCATGTTTTCTTGTGCTACAAATGAACTGAACATACAACTATTGATTCCATTTGATACAATAACATCAATATTGTTCCACATTTCAGACCTCGTAGCTATTTTAGAAGCCGCCATGTGCGCTAAATTCCCTTCGACCCCGGGCATGAGTCTATAATTCTAACTGACCCTGTTTTACCACTTTGGTGATCGTCCATTTTGGGCCGTGTTTATTGTGACTGAAAAGCATCAGAAGGTATAGTAACCCTGTTGCTTTTCAAACACGGTGACGTATTCCTCCCTCAATACGTTCCCAAAGCGTTGTCCTGTACTTGGCAGTCGTCCCGGGTAGAATAATGTATTGCAGCTGGAGAATCAATGAGCCACCCGTCTGAGCACCTCTCTCCACACACCACACGCCACCGCTCTGTGGCTGCCAGCGGTGGCTTGACTCATCTTAGTTGTTTGCCTCTATTTACAGTCGAGAAGACAAACGAAAAAAGCTTTGTCGTGTGCTGAAAGGCAAGCAACAAAGCCACCAGAATTTGACCAGAGTTTTACGCACACATTTAAAACCACCCGTATCGGCTAGTAGCTTCATTTGTAAAGTGAGCTAAGCGTTGGCTACAGAAGTGATTTTTTTTCACTGTGTCAGGTTCTTCAATGTGGAAAATATGTGTGGAAAGTTTCTGTGACGAACACAAAGCTCGTTGTGTAACACCTTCAAAGTTCTCCATTTTACAAATCCTTTGAAATTCTGCTGCACACCAGCTTCATCACATGTCCTGAGCCCATTTTGTAAAAAAAAAAAAAAATTGTCATTTTAAATGCATGTGCACTTGTTTGCGTTTTGTTTCTGCCTGGACGCATTCGGTGTGTGTGTATTTGTGTCTTCGTGATCGTGCATGTGCATGTTGTGCTGCTGCTCTCTGCCTCTGTGATCACCTGCCTGGCTGTGATTTCTCAGATAGCGGAGGATGTGCTCGCAAAAGCTCGGCCTTGTCACTCATGCTCTCTCCCATGAAGAGGGTCCAGAGCTCGCCAAATCTAGGCTCAGGTACTAACACTCACGCAAACACACTACAAATGAACCCGTTTGAATAAGGAGACTAATATGAACAGCTAACAAGGCAGGCCAGTTCACGTATTGACTGGACTGAGCTCTCAAAGCACGAGGTAAGTCTTTCAAAAAGTGGCTTGCTGGTTTTCTAAGTCATGCTTAGCCTTCATCACCCCTCATATGGCTTGAGCATACGGCTCTGTATGCTAAAGCAATGTTTGGACTGCGGGATGCTATTTGTTTTTCTCCAAATCAGTTCGTTGTTTAATCCTTTTCATTTTCTTTTGATTAGTCTCTCCCGTCCTGGGCTTGTTTTTGCACTTATACTGCTGCTGGCTCTTCTTTTCTTTAAAAGCTCTCATGTATCACGCTCTCACACTGCTTCATCTTCATGGGTAGTTTACTCTTCTCCACTACTCATGACAACACAGCTCCGTTGACCACTTTGGAGAACGTGGATATGTTCGTGGATGTGTTTGTGTGTCGACTAAAAGGGCGCCAATCTGCTCCATTGTTACGGATCAGTGGTTTAGCAAACTTACTGCAGATCTGCTCTATGTATAAGCCCCTTCATCCTAAAGCTGAAGAGAGTTTTTTTTTTTTTTTCACGTAGCAGGGGGAAGAGCGTACACTTAAATATATTGTCAGCTTCCAGAGGCCACAGCTGGCCGTCCAAAGCTGCATATTCCTCTACTCTGCTGAAAGAGCAGCGGAGGTGTCTGGACTCTGTCAGCATCTAGGTTAACGGCTGCACCAAAGTCTGCATTCTAGCACTGTCAGCCTTCTTTCAACAATTGTAGGGTGCTGTCTGAAAACTGATGAGCTGTGGTCCGATATAGAAGGTTTAAGAGCATAGTATAACTGATTAAAGCACCACTCTGGGGGGCCTTGGGATCCTGTGTGAAGCTACTAGAGCGTTAATGTGCAGGCGTCAGCCTCTGAGGGACCCTCAGCCTTGGCAGGGGTGTACGGTACACTCTCCATTGCTGTTTAGCATACTCGTACACTTGGAGTCCCTAGAAAAACTAAAAGTAAGCTCTGGGATGGTGCCAACCGCAGACGAGGGAATAATGGAAGGTTAAGGAGCCGGTTCAGTTGTGTTTGCCGTGGAGAGAACCACCCCGGCTTGAGCCGTCTCCACGGGTAAAACTAGCCGTGCATATTGCTGCGAGCTGGCTAACATAACCAGCCTTGTGGAATCAATTGACAGAGACGGTCATAATCAGAATAATTATAACAAAGTGGTGAGAGCACAACCCATAGAGCCTCAATAGCCACATTTATTGGAAATATTCCAGGATGAAATAAAACTAAAATTACCCTTTTAAGTGTGGCTCCATGCACAGTGTTCATCCTGCTGTGTGGATTTGAATCTTCATGTTCAATAATGTGGCTCGCATTAGTGTGCTCTGGAGGATTTTCGTCCTTTATTAGACCTGGGAGTGAAGTGGTTTATTAAGTCTCGATGTGCATGAAATACCTTAAGCTCTTCTCCTCTCCCAATTTTTTGTATACTGTACACAGCCTGTAGTCATTTCTCTTAGCTCTTAGCTGTAACCCTATGAAGTAGTATCAACGTCTTCAGTGATGAATGTGACCACGCGTTCGCTCATGTCAGTTATCGTTGCCGTGTCTTCTCTGTTCCCCAGGGAGTGAATCTCACTCATCAGACTTGGGTAAGTCTCTGTTCCTTGTGTTCAATTGGAGGTGAGACTCTTTGGGAAACACCCCATTGGAGCCCAGAAAACATCATAAAAACACTGCAGTATGTGATGTTAATATTACCAACTCCATTTCCAGATAATTGGCGGTCACGTAGCGCGACAGATGGCTTTAAGAACGGAGACGCTAACAGCTCATCTCTCGCTGCCAAAGGCTTCCGCAGCGTCAGACCCAACCTGCAAGACAAAAAGTCACCAACACAGGTAAAATGTCTCACACATTAAAGCTTTTATAGCTGAATCAAAACAGGGAATCAGTGGTCTGTGTGAAAAGTGCCTTTGACTATTCTATTATAGTTTACCATGCAGTGTTGTATTTGGAACAACTTGATGATTTGCATCAAGCTTTGCACTGAGGATTTTTCTTTGTTGTTCTTCTTTGAACTTACGTTGGTTGTTGCTTTCTAATTGGCCACTAAGGATATCAATCACATGCCTTTGCCACCCCCCAGAAGAGAGAGTTTCCACTTCTCACCCACGGCCGCTAACCCGCCAGACTACAGCTCCCTTGTTGCCCTGGCTAATGATTTTACCCCCGGGACGCTAACATTCACGCAGAATGAGAAAGCCGATTTGAAAGAGTCCTACACTATTAGTAGCACGTCCTCTTACTCTTACTCGGAGAGCAATGCAAACTCAGTCCGACAGGCACAGCGGTTCACTCTCCCGGATGACATCAGCAGCTGTCGTTCTTCTGCAACCACTAATTCACAGGCCCAGGAGCGTAAGGTGTCTTCCCTCAAACTAACCCCGGTCACCATCCCTGACCCCCCGGCTCACTGCGACCCCTACCTTGACCCACAACCTAAGTCCCAGGCCACAGGTCCACAGGCAGCCCCGGCTTCCGGCCGCTTGGGCCCAGAGGATCTCAAACATCCAGAGCGTCGGCCTTCAAACAACACAGCGGAGCTCAAGTCCCCAGATCGAGGCCCGAATCAGACCCCGAGCCCGGCTCCAGCCCGGGTGGAGGTGACGAGGGCTCCTCCTGCAGTTCCACCAAGACCTTCTCCTGCAGTGCTGTTGGTACATAACCGACTATACAATGTAACAAAAGTAATGATTGTGTCCATTTCAAGGCCACTTAAATACAACATTGCTGGGTTTGTGTCATGATGACATCAAAGGTGATAAAAGGGTAACACACTGGTTGCATCATATCTTTTTTTGGGGGGGGGGGTGTGCCAAATTCAGAGGCTAAATGTGATATAATGGCTGTTTTCTGGTAGTTTTTACTCATACAGACACTGAGTCTTATGACAGTGGTGTTCCATGAAGCCACCAGTGTTTGAAAACAAGGTGTTTTGATGCACGTCATACAGGATGCCGCTTGTGTGTGTTGCCCTTTAGTCCGTTAGGCTTGTTGCTGCCATCTGACCATGTGTGAACTCATACTGTTTGTGTGATAACCAACTATGTAATGTCTTTGATACCACTGTTGCCGTCTGTCTTCTGTATTTGCAGCCTCCCACAGAGTTTGAAACTAACAGACCCTCTTGGATTCACAGCGCTAGGCACCTGTGAGAGGAAGATGCTGCAGCCGGTGGACGCTTGAGTGCGGTTTCACGGCAGCATTTCACCTTCTGTTAGGCTTCACGTGTTGCTTGCGCACATCTTGTGTGACATCGTGGCAAATGAGTGACATCACTAAGCGCTTTACTCCTTTCCTCCTTTTCCAATCAACTCCCTCTTTCCCCCCTCTCCCCTCCAACACCAGGGGCCTCCCTCCCCTGACCCAACAGCACGGCACTCCCCATATCGCTGCCACAGCTCAGAGTCACTCGACTACCTGCCAGGCCTAATGCCCAAGGCTCTATCGGCCACCCCGTATGTTCCCAGTGGTCCCGGTGCAGCCATCAGGCCGAGCCTTCCCACAGTGAGCAGTGCGAGTGGCTGGGTGTCATCCTCGGCCTCCCCCTTGACGGTGTCAGCGCTCAGCCACTACTCGTCGTCCACGACGGGTCTGCTGGACGAGCTGCAGATCTGTAGCCTGGACTCCCCCGGCACCTCGCCCACGCCATCGCCCACCCTCAGCCACGTCTCTGCCTACACATCCACTGCTGGCCCTGATGATGCGCTAACTACCTTTGTGGCCTCCACTGCTGCAGCCGCCACTGTCACTAACGTAATTATCCCAACAAGTCATTGCTGTAACACACAAATGGTACCCTGCCTCCCCGCTCTCCTTTGGATGGCTGAACCAAACAATTCACAAAATGTGTTTTCACCACCGTATTTGTACCTTTCACTAACCTTCAACTACAACCTAATGATCCCTTAAAATGTTAATGTCCCTCTACTCATGAGATCACTATGTCTTTGTGCTTGTCTTTGTTTCTCTGTTATGCCTTTTTTTTGCAATCACATGCAATTGTACTGTCCCATTAAGGCCCGTTCATATCAAAAATTCATGACGAGACAAAACCATTTTTCAGAAAGGTTGTAGCAGGGTGATGGAAGCTGATGGCTGCAGCTTGTTGGCATCATGAAACACTTAACTTGTCCAAGGGAGAAGTCGGGGAGGCGGTTATCTGAGATAACATCCACGAGGACTGTAGTTACGTTCCTTGTCGGCTCATTATGTTGCTGTGGGAGCAGATGTAATGGTCCCTGTGAAAGAGTGGTATTCCCAAGAGGAAGAAGTTAGAAGTAGGACTAACACTCTGCCGATACAGGGGACTTAATGTAATGTTAGAAGATTAGCAGCTTCAGTGTCTACCCAAGGTGGCAACCCCTGCTTTTGACGCCAAAGGTGGCGATAGTCATAATGCTAAAAAAACATGTTTTGTCAGAGCCAAACCCAAAATCACTCTAGTTTTGTGAGAAAAACCCAAGAAAACGGATTTGAACGCCCCAAAAAATACAAATGTTACGCTCATAATGCCCGAATAAAACATGAGCCAAGTGTATCTGTTGCATCAAATGTACGAGACAGAAGACTGAAAAAACCCTGTTATGTAGACATTCCATACACTTGCAATAAGTGCTGTCAACACAGTGTTTGTGTGTTGCTTTAATGTGAGTTTATTGATTTCAAATTTTTGATATCCATTGGTTTTAGAGCTCTCATGTATCTTTGATCAACGCCGGCCTTAAAATGAAAACGCTGTGTTTTTACCCTTTTGTCCAATGAAATCATATGTCCCTGTGTTGAATGGGAGAGCATTTGTTTTTCAAATGGAGCCTCCCATTGTGTCTACTGTCTTGTTTGTCACAACTAATTTATTATGAAATGTATGTGGAATCTGAAAGACTTGCGTTTGCTTACATCACTGTTTTAATCTCTTCTGTCTTGTTTTTGAAGTGAAGCGACTCAATAAGTGCCCCTCCCCCTCACTAACTGTTCTCACATGACACAGTCGCTTCAGATTCATTCAGTAATTACTGAATAACATCAGCCCCAACATCTGTCGACCTGTGTACCTTCATTTCCAGAATGGGCTCCTCTGCCACTTTAAATATAAATATGTATAATAATGTAATGACTAATAACGGATTTATAAAACTAATCATTCTCTTGTTTTATTCATTTTGTTATACTCATAATAATCTAATGTTGGAGAGCAGAGCAACAACACTATAAAGGGACATGTGTACATGTTGCTGCCAGTTGTGATTGGCAGTGAGTGATCTTCTGTGTTGTCTGGCTTGTGGCCGCTCTTAGGGCCAGGTCCTCTCTCACGCTATGAATGGAAGTGCTCCACAGAGGCCCCTCTCTCCTCTGTCCTACCCTCCTCCGCCCACCTCACTCCACAGCGGGCTCTACAGACAGAGCCGGAGTTCAGGTGAGTCATGATCTTTTACCCCTTTTTTTAATTTATTTGAGCCGAGAACACTATGTTTTATCAGCAATTATTTGACAGGAAGATAATGGCAAAGAAAAAGGGGGCTTGGTAAGAAAAGGCCATCCCAGAACCATCCATCTGATGTGTTATGTAATTTTGGAAAGGTCAGGAGAGAGACATTTATTACATTGTGAAGCCCCGGTAGGTGTATAACAATTTATGGATGGTGCAAGTTCGTGTAAGTCAAAAGTTGGATCTTAAGAGTCTGATTCAGCATGAACAGGGAGCCAATGTAATGAAATAAGAACAGTAGTAAAATTATAAAATGTTCGAGTTTTGGTGAGCAGTATTTTGTCCAAGTTATAGTTTGCTAATAGTTGATTTTGGTAAGTCAGAGAATAATGTATTCCAGTAATTAAGCCGATGAGACAAATGTTTGCAAAAGTGTTTTAGCATCAGACATCAGACATGGAAAGAATCGCACAAATCTTGTCAGTTGATATGTTGTTTATATGTTGCTGAAAGGATTATTAGAATTAAACGGGACACAGAGATTTCTTTCATCAAAGCTTTGTAAGATTTGTTCCGATCTACCGTGAATTAGCATTTCATTTTTTTTTGTTTGATGACATCCATTAGATTTTTTTTTTATGTGCATTTTTCCAGTTTCACCAGCTGATGCATGATCAGAGAAGTGCTAAAAGCTTCAAGGATGTAGAAATATTTTAAGAAGCCATAAAAGAATATTTGCAAATGAATCTCCTCATTATTGCCCATAAAAATGTATATTTGTGAAAAGCCCAGGCTGTGATATGTGTAAACCTTTTTAAGTAGAATACAGAGCCATCCAGTTGTGGTGCACAGTATAAAATGAGTTGCAGATAAAGAGGTTGTTCTTGTGCTGCTCACATCAGGAGGTGTACAAAAAAGCAGTTCATCTTCGGATGAGTCAGTGTCGCCTTGTTCACTCCTCCTTGGATTTCTGTGATTATTAGTGGGTTCAAATGACGGTGTGTCTTTTCTCTTTCTCGCTCCTCTTCCTCCTCATATTTAGAGGGCAGCGAGTCATTCACCACAGAGTCCGTGGTGCTGGGCCACACCAGCCACAGCAGCACAGTGCCCATCGCTCGCTTCTCGGAGGAGGAGAAGAGGGTGTCCGTCATCAAGGCCCCTCACTACGAAGGCATCGGCCCCGTGGACGACTCCGGCATCCCTATTGCTATCCGCACGGTGAGGTCAAAGAGCTAAACGTGTTGGCATGCAGCAGACCGGCTCGGTGAGGCACCGTCGTGTGTTGCACAGATGAGTCTTTTGACCTGTCGTCTTGATATGTGATCAGGTTCACGAGAGTGGATTACTTTCAGCTGTCAGCAGCTTTTGACCCCATATTAAAAGCCCTTTCTCTCTCTCTCTCACTCTCTCGGTATCTTTTGACTCTCTGTGTGCTAGTTTTACAGATGAGCTCAGTCGAGGTCTTTTTGCTTTAGCGCTGCAACGTCCTCGCTGCTCACTTGTCCAAGTGTGTGTCTGTGTGTTATCTCTGTTCAGGCTTTTCACGTATTCACACTCCACTCCGTTATCCATTTCTTGAAGAGGTGGCATTTCAAAGCGGTTGTTCAACTGCAGAGCGAGCGAGCCGGAGAAAGTAACGGGAAGAATGAGAGTTGGGGCGATAAAAAGCAAAGAGAAAAGAAGAAAAACAGACGCTCCTTGTTGTGAGAAGACAAACATTTTTGCGGGCACTTTATTTGGTCACCATGGAGAGTGAAGTGGTAATTGGTCCGTCTCCTGGCCGTGCCAATGCTCCATTCACTGGAGCCAAACAGCCTGTTCTCTGAGTCCAGACACGGTGTTTAGCGCTACTGAATAAAGGGGGGATTAAGTCTGCCATGGGATAGCTCGTTTTTGAAGTGGCTGTTAGATCTATACTGTATACACAAAGACACCCATACCAGGGTTTCTCCTGGACTTTCCAGGCTCCGCACCAGGAGCTCCCACTTAGTTTTTTTTTTTTGTAGCAACGTGGCTTCTGTGTCCTCTGTGCTGCGAAACCAAACCTGCTGACATTGATTTCTGAAAGCAAGCTCAATTAAAAACCAAAACAAACTGCAATTGTGGTTTATCAAGTGGTTCTTCGCCCCAGCCGACACATACAGCTTACTATGATGTCATTCTGCTAGCCACTTGCAGCCCACAAGCTAATGGTCATGTGTGGTTTCGTATGACGGGTGAGCTTGTCACATCCAATCGGAGAGATTTATTCATACATCCCAGAGTTCAATGTGTCATCACACATTTTTCAATGTTTTACAGGGAGAAAAAGGAAAGGGTTCAATATAAAATACTTAAAAATGAAAAAACGTTGATACATATTTAAGTAAATGAACATTTAATCCAGGCACACAGAATTTGAGAAATATACATTTCATTTGACTGTTTCTTCAATAGATGTCTTCGATGTGAGTGTGATCATAAAGATATGCTTTATATACAGCCTGTGGTGAGAACCATGCAACATTTTGTTCAGACTTGTTTCTCATCAGTTATATCTGATAAATAGATTAAATATCTCACGGAGACTAATTAAGAGCAAGTACATTAAATTAAGTGAAATATTCTGATGCAAATGACTCTTGACAAGACTTAGTCGTCCTCATGTCGTATGGAGAGTGTCTCATACAATAAATCTCTATAATTAATTTATTCATGTCTCGGCGTGGGTTACATCCTCGGTGAGTGAAATATGGATCTCTAGAAAGGCTGACTGTGTGTTTTTTGTTGCTCGGCTCAGTAAGGACCCGCTCCCATAAAACAGTGGGAACCCTTCCTATCCTCTAACTGCAGCTATCTGGTTTATGTTGCATTTCACGGCACATACATCTTTATGACTGTTTCTCTCTCCACAGACGGTGGATAGGCCCAAGGATTGGTACAAAACTATGTTCAAACAGATCCACAAGGTTCACAAAGCAGGTACGTCTGAGCTGCATCACACCGAAAGGCAGAAATGTCCCTTTATGTGTTGTGATTTGATCATTCGGCGTTAGAACTTGGCCACGTATGCATGCTGTGTGCATCTTTGTGTGTATGCGCATGCCGGTTATTATTAAACCCAAAGACCCAGAGAACGTCAGAGCCAGAACTCATTAGATGAGAGCAAGAGAGTCTGTGGAGGAAGAGGGATTGAGAGAAACCTCTAATAGACACAGAGCTGTCCTGGGAAATCTGTTCTAATTTTATGGGCTTGACAGTATCACAGTCAGTTCAAAGCTTGTTTATTCTACACTGCTCCGGCTTCTTCTACTGCAACACACACACACACACACACACACACACACACACACACACACACACACACACACACACACATGCACTGTTTCATGATTGTGTGTGCCTAAAAACATCTTCAGACCTCTTCTCTTGATGCATCCTGGAGATCTTCCATGACTCTGAATACTCGTATATTCTCTGTGAATTTATAAAGTAATTATCCAGTCCCACCAAAGTCTACAAATCAAATCTTTCAAGTGAGCTCATTAAAAAATGTGTAGAGAAAAGAGCTAAAATCAAATACTCATAGTTATGCCACAATATGGTACATACACTGCCTCTGTGAGTTGCTATGGCTCGTCTTGTACCTTTTAAAAAAAGAGATGCTGAGCTTATTGATGGACGGAGGGGAAGTAGTTCATGCTGCTTGAGTGGTTTTATAATTTTCCGCTGTGCAAAATGGCCACTATTGGAACTTACTTTTAAGACTGTATTCAAGTGGACTAAAAGTGCAGTTCTCTCAGGAGAGCAAACTGCACTCTTGTTCCCTCTGCACCACAACAGTTGTTTGTGCATGAACACCAATCAATCTTTGTTCCCTTCTTCTGCAGATGACGACTACTCTGACACATACAATGCAACATATGCTGTCATAAACAACGGTGAGAGATGCTCTACGCGCAACAGAAGTTGCTCATAAGCCATTTCTTCCCAACCCATTTGTCTCCTCCTGTCTGGCTCGCTCTGCCTCATTACTTCTCCCTTCCAATGTCTCCTCTGTCCTCAACAGACGACCACAGCCTGCCGTCCAGCGCCACCATGGCCCACCCTGCTCCCCGGACACACACATACAGGCCACTCGCCAAAAGCCCCTCGGACAACGGAGGGCATCCGGGCCCTCGTGAGCCTCCGCCGTCCCCCGTACCCCCACCGCCTCCGCCCATGCCGTCCCTCCTCCAGCTGAGGGCCAGAGACAGCGACCGCGAGAGAGACTCGCCTGACGCGTACGCCGAGCTTTGTCTCATCTCTTTCATGATTCATTTGATGATTCATTGATTTTGTTTCTGCCGGTTTTCTAAGAAGCATGTTTTTTTTGTTTTTTTTCTTGCACCAGGAATGAATGGGGTCCTCCCAACAGGAAGGTGGACACACGAAAGTACCGCGCAGAGCCGAAGAGTATTTTTGAGTACGAGCCTGGAAAGTCCTCCATTTTGGAGCACGAAAGACCAGTGAGTATATTTTAAAATGTTCTGTCACTTGATTATATTGACATTATAGAAGGTTCAAGGGGTTGATGACAAAACATTAAGCAAAAATAAGTGAAATAACACTGCATAGGTAGATCTACGGCACATAAAATAACTGAATGGTCGTATTAAGAAAAGAGTCACAAGCACCTTTACCTTTCTTGCCGACTGTATTTTCATATTATGGGGCTTTTGAGTGGACTTTTTTCCGTCAGGCACGACGTGGGCGTTAAAAAAGCAAAGGTTTCCAGTGCTGCTGTCTGCTTTGTCATCCTCCTCACTCAGAGTGAACAGCCAGTACAGAGATAATTAGTGAGTAGAGGTAATGGCTCAAATAATAGACAAAAAGGTTTCTGAGATGAAGAACAGGATAATGGAGATGGTGTTGTAAATGAGGAGTCTGTCATGTGGGAGAAGATTAAACGGGGGAAAAGGTATTTGCAGACGTTTAATGCGACGACTGCAGAGAGCGCTCTCAGGGAAATAATGCATGAGTCAGTTCCTGATAAGGCAATGAAAGGAGAAAGCTGAAGAGTAGAAGTGAACCCACGCTGTCTAATCTGAGGCTCTGTTTTAGAAGCCTTTTCGCTCCACTGTCCATGGAAACAAATGGCTCCTGAAAAAAAGTGTCCAATTATGAGCCACAGGAAACAAAAGAGCACTTTCTCTGCCACTCTGTTTCTTTAGTTTCTTTTTTTCCTGCGCGCATTCACAGAACTTGCGTAAGTTGGAAGTTTCTGCTCTCGACTCGATTTTTACAGGATGACTCATATGTCTCTCAGCTGTTTCTCTTTTTTTTACAAGAGAGATGCAACGCCTCGACACCTACGCAAATATCTCCTGGCAGCGTTTCATTTTCATGTGGGAAATGGGGTTAGAAGGAGCAGACAGTAGTAAACCAACGCATCATCTCCGCAGTTCAAATAACAGTAAAATGAATACACCTCCTGGCTGCAGTATCAGCCAAAGTGTGTAAAATAGAGAAAGCTGTTTGAGTTTAAACATCCAACTGAAAAAGAGGAGATGATTAACTTGCCTCACTGCGAGGCTTATACCCGTCTAATTTCGTTGCATGCAAATACAGACATCCTATCCGACAGTTTATTGCAGGTTGATTTGATATGAAAATGAATCTCTCTGTGATGCAACAGAAGGTTTTTAAATCCATCGTCAGGAAAGATAAACCTCCACTTCCTTCAGGAAACTTAACCACCATTAACATGCCATGCAAAATAGTGGAGGACATGTACGGACGTAAGTTTCCAGCCAATAAGCAAATGACAAGGCGACATTGGATGGCAGCTTTGAATTAATTATCTGTAAATTCCTCTTTTAAAAGCACCTATATGAATACATAAAGGGGTTATGGTGCTGATGGGGATAACTGACAGAGGGAGAGTGTGGCAGGACAACGCAAGTTTATTAGTGTAGCTCTTTCTTAACAGCGAGGCAATTCACAGCTTTACATGAGACATAAAAAAGGCATTAAAGTAATATTACACCCATAAAATGACAATTTGTAGATTAATTACTCATACCTGTGGAGTCCGGACAAGACGCAAGGGTTTTAAATAGTATGCGTGTGTTTAGGGAAGTGTTAAAAACATATGACTGGATAAGTGAGACCTGGATCATAACACATGAGCTATGCCTCCCAGTTTATGTTCAATTCATCATGACTTCTTCTCCGTGGAGGTCGTGCAAGAAATACAACGTTTTCTTTAAGAATTCAAGGTTATCGCAGGCTGAGTAATTGATACACAAACGCTCATTTTGGGTGAAGTATTCCTTAAAGACAGGATTTAAAAGAAAACAAGGTGATATAAAAAAGACGCATTAATGGTATTTAAAAGTAATTAAAATGAAAAAATATATTGAATTGACAGTTTGTTTAACCTGTTCATGGATGAAAGTGACTGATACCTGCTGCTCCGACCAATGTAGAAGGGAAACTTACTGCACACCCACGTGAATAATAACCCCTAAGGTAATGATCCTTTCCAAACAGTTCTTCAAAATGTGCCCCTCCCCCTTCTTCTGAACTACACTGAGTACCTTTACCTGCCCCTTCTGACATACTGCTGTGTACTATTTAATATTCCATCCACTGAGCCGGCTCCAAGCTGTGGATAATGAGGTTGGGTGTTAAATATGTAATGCTCAAAGTAACATCCTGATTTTCATTATCTGTCAGCTTCGCTAAGGCTTAGAATAAGGCGGCGGTAATGGGATTCTGTCGCGGGATTCACAGCCCTGTTGATGTTCATATACACGTGAAATTAACGAATATCAATTTGAGGAGGGCCGAGGTGTTGAGACTGTCTGCCTCTCTGGTGTCCAATGGGGGGAAGAGATGTCCTGTGCGTATTCCATTATTCAACATGGCACTAGTGTACGCTGCCTGACAAATATTTTTGGAGGCCCTAATGGTTTGGAATAAATGTCAAACCAGTTAACGCAGTGAAGCAATGATTTGTCTGTCGTAAAATGTGGGTTTTTGCATCACTGCTTTGGTCCCTGTGAGCCGGTCGAAATCTTCATCCTGTGCCCATCTCCCCGTGCCACCTTCGTCCATTCCTAACCATGAGGCCCATGTCTTTCTTTGTGTGACTTCTTTTCCACACTGTCTTTCTTCTACCTCCTCTCTCTGTCACTGTCATGCTTTCCCAGACCTATGATGACATAGATTTAGAGAACGAGCCTTGGTATAAGTTCTTTTCCGAGCTGGAGTTTGGGCGGCCGGTAAGTCAGGGCCATAGCTACCCCCCTCAAGCACAACCCTGCCATAGGCAGACCCCCACTCTCTCTCCACTCCACCCGTGATGTTTTATGTTTTTATTTTGAATGTCTCCACCAGTAGACTGGGTGGTGGCTAGTTGTTTGGGCATGTGGTACTTGTTGGGTGCTGTGACTCCCCCCTCCCCCTCCCCCTCCCTCCACCCTTGTGACAGGCTGTGTGATGTCTCGCGTTGCTGGGTGTTTTCTTGGTCTGGTGGCTAGCAGGCACTGAAATGTTCACGCACAAAGCTAGATGGTTTTATTTCAGTTTGGTGTTGCATCTTGCCCAAAGATAAGCAGGAGAAAGATTAAAAAGAGATCCAAAATGCTTCAGATGACATGAATTTGAACTGGTAGAGCTGCTCAGAGAAGTAATTAATTATAACATATAACGTAACAATATATATTTACGCCATCGATGAGTTTTCTGAAGATGAAAAGTATTCTTTTATTCTTCAACATCTCTTGCACATGCTAACATACATTCCTCATCCTTGTATATCGCCTTAATCATAGTTCATTCACTTAATTATTTAATAATTTCTGCTTGTAGTTTTGTTTATTTTCACCATTGGCGGAGCGATGCTCTGCATATCTACAAGCTAAATGCTGTAGCGTCCTCTGCTGGACGTATATGGTAATGACATCATAGTAGCCCAGGGCAGGGATTGCCTCTATCCACAGATCTGGGATAACCCCCGCCCCCCCTTCCTGACTGATTTACAGTGCCATGCCTCTGTCCATGCCATAGCATGACACCCGGTGATTGTTTGTTGGGTTTATTTCAAAATGTTCAGGAGAAAATGTCACATCGTGTTTGCTGTGCGTTGAGATTTTCTACCTGCAATATTTTTGAATGTTTCACACCACTAAATAAGACTTTAGAGCTTTGACGGTTCCCCTACATGCACTGACTAGTCCCGCTGGGACAGAACCTCATTGTGTGATCAGCGTTTATTGAGTCACGAGGAGGTTTGGCCGACTGAGGGAACAATTGTTGATCTGCACTTGTAACCCAGCACTGAGTCACTGCACTCTGAATTAAACACCGCAGCTCGTGCTTCACTCGGCTTTTTGCCCTATAGCTTGCTCTCACTCTCTGCATGTGTGTGTGCGTGTGTGTGTGTGGTACATGAGCACATTTGTGTCTCTGTGTGTGTGTGTATAAAGTTTGATTTAAAAGGTCTAATTTATTTCAACATTGACATACTGTAGTTTTATTGTTGAAGAATGAAAGATGAATTGTGTGTGTGTGTGTGTGTGTGTGTGTGTGTGTGTGTGTGTGTGTGTGTGTGTGTGTGTGTGTGTGTGTGTGTGTGTTTTGTGTGCGTGCACTCACATTATTTGTGAACGAGTCCATCTCTGGTTACTCTGATTCTCTAACGAGTGTCGCTCTCTCCACATTTTTCCCGTTTTTTTTTGGTTTCTCCCCATGATGTCACCACTGCTTCTCCTCCTTCACCTCATTTTCACCTTCTTCCTCCTCCACCTCCTCCTCCTCCTGCTCACTGCTGCTGCTTGGGGCTCAAGCCTCCTAAAAAACGGCTGGATTATAATCCAGACATCTCCGCTCGCCAACGTATTGAGGTAATCGCACATTCACGAGTATTCCGGTGGTGTTGTTAAGTCACGGGAATTTAAAATCTCTTTTATTTCAGGAAAATGTAAGACATGATTTCTTCAAATGAGTGTGCTATCAGATGTCACAGTGTCAGACATCCACCACGAGATGAGCATGATGTTTGCTTTGCTTAAGATTTATATAGAAAGTGCTCTTCATTTCTTTGCATGGGGTTATATGAAAAACATCTGTCTCCTTTGAAATTTTATGAAGATCTATTTAAAAAATATAGATATAATTCACTGGAAATCTTTTTTTAACATGTCCAACATTATTGTGTGTTTTCGACCATTCTTTTCCACTAAAACCCATTCCGGCTGATCCGTGCCACATTTTGCAGGGCAACGTTTGCCCCCTGAGCTCATTGCATCCTTTGCTCTATCACCTTTTGCCGTCATCCTCCAGAAACAAGAGAGCAGGAATTTATCCTCACCGCTTACACCCGTGGGCCTTCCTCCCCGCTCAGGTGTGCCATGTGGAACCAGCATCCGGCGCACCTTCCGCTGGGGGAGCGTTTTGAGTGTGGCACAGCAACAACACCCGCATGCAGGCTGTGCATTGTGACCTGCTCTGCCTGGAGTCTTTGTTCCTGCCGACCTCACTTCTCTCTCTTGTCGTCTGCCCTATTTCAGACATCCCTGCACATCGCTCCCGCTGACAAGGCTCCTGACAGACCTGCGAGGTAACCTCTGTTTCTTTTATTTTCCTCTGCATCTCCCCCTTCCCCCATCCTCCCCCATCCTCTCAACAGCAGTGGTCCTTGTTGTGATTCAGCAGGGAGTCACAACTGCGCTTTCTTGCCTTGACTCTGGCGCAAATAGCCTTTGTGTCCGTTATTAATAATGCAAGGATTAGTGTTTGGCTTTATTTTCTTTTGCCACTGAAGCAGGACGCTTTGCATCACCCTTTCACCAACGGAGCCGGAATAAATTAACCCGGCAAACCTATTGATTCTGTCCTTCATCTCCTATCCGTCCCTCCACCTCCCCCTCTTGCTCCCCCTTGTCCTACTCCCTTTCACCAATGGCCTGCTTATTCAGTCGCAATTTCCTCGGTGAACAGAAAGAGCAGAAAAGGAATGAATAGGCCGTGTAATTCATGTACGCATGGAGTGTGTTTGAAAGCCCATTTGGGTTTTTAGTCCTTTTGAATAGGAGAAGGTAAGGTATCTTTCTAGATACGTGGGTAATGGCCTAATCTAAGCTGTGTATCGCTGGTTTAGAAAAGAGAAAAGCATGTTTTCTAATGTTTTCACGTTGTTCGAAAGGGTAAATAGAGATGCTCATTATTTATTACATACATTGTATTCATCATAGTAAATAGTATGTACTCATAAGACATTTATAATACCTGAATTAAATTTCTGCAAACGCATGCATGCACCAGCGGCGGTGTATAGTGTCGTCCTTGACGTCCGACTGTGTTTCAGTGCTGCCAGCGACTACAGGAAGAGAAGGAAGTCGGAGCCGGCAAGTTCCCAAGTCAAGGCTCCGCCTCAGAGCCGAGCGGCAACTTCCCCGAAACCAGTGGATGCCTACAGACCCAGCAGCAGCCTAAAGAAACCTTCGGTTCGTTCCTCACCATCCTCGCCCTCCAGAGCCAAAGGTACACAAACAAACAACTCCTTTTTATTTGATGTTTTTTGTTCCTTCTATTTCTCTTGCCCCTTCTCTTCCCCAGACCCTTCATGTGCTTACTTACTAAAAATCCAAGAAGATTTGTTGTCATTTGTGACTGTGATGTTTTTCATCCTACAATGTCTGTCTGGTGAGGTCATAATTCTCCTTGATTCGTATTCGTGGAAGTCTGAAGAAAAAAACATCAAACCCTCTTTTTTTCCCAGCGTTACTCTTTTCTCTCCTACTTCTCCCTCTCCCCAGCTGCTCCACCCTTTTGCTGGGTATAATTGCTAAACATGCTTTCCTCCTTCTTCTCTTTCACCACGCTGCTTTTTCTTGGACATCTGAAAGGTGGGGACGCATGCAACATGTATTCAAACAGTTTGACCTCCCCAGGTCATTATCAACGCCCCCATCTCCCCTCTCTCCCCTCCGACCTTGTCCATTGCCACGAGGAGGCCAGCGAGGACGGAAGCTCCTCCTCCAAGCAGTCTGTCTGTTATAAGAACAGCTGGCCGACGAAATGCCCGGATGCTGAGACGTGGAGCAGTACCGACGAGGTACCGCCTCTCCCTGGCAAGCTCAGGTCACGCAGCTGCGACGACTTACTCAATGACGGACATCCTAACCCGGGCGGGCGTAACGCCACCCGCTCAGAAAGTGCTGGATCCCTGGTCTGCGATGGGAATCCCTCAGGTTCGACCGGATCCACCTCCTCTCGCTCGTTGCCGCGCCTCCACCGGCGACGGGCACACGACTCGCCGGGCTTTCTCCAGCTCTACCGCAAGATGCACCAGATCGACCGCGCTCACCTCATCCCGTCTGAGGTCATCCGCTCGGTGCGCGCTCGCATCCTGGAGCTGGAGGGCCAGCATCACCTGCATCGGCATCGCCTCTCTCCCTGGGCCCCCTCTTGGGGCATGGAGGTGCCGCGCGATATGGTGCCAACCCGCATTTCCACATACGAGACCCTTATTCAGAAGTCCAAATCCATGCCCAACTTGGGTGACACCGAGGTGCCTTCGGGCGCCACCACGCCGGGCGGCTCGTCATCTCGAGCCAGCAGCGCCGGCGGTGTCACACCCAGTTTTCCAAAACGACGTTTTTCCATCGAGTCTTTACTAGAGGAAGACAACAACGGCAACAGCGGACCAGTACCTCACCCCATGGATCACCGGCATCGGCCTCGCAGCCCACCCGAGGGTCAGCCACGCGTGGGACCGGAGCCCAGCCGTGGGCGGTCCTTTCCCGCTCTTCCCGCTCCTCCTCAAGGCCCACAAGCCAACCCAGACTACTCCGACAGTGAACAGGACGCTGTTGCGTCCGACCTCAGCGACTTCATCCAGGTGGAGGGTTCCTCATTTTGCAGCGAGAGTGAATTTGACCATTGCTCACTGACCTCCTCTGAGAGCTTGTACGGCTCTTCCACCCTTCACCACCACCTCCGTCACCACCACCACCACCAGCCTGGTCACCAAAGTTTAGGCCAGAGCCAGGGCTACCAACACCGCCACCTCATCAGCTCCTGCAAGGGCCGCTGCCCGGCCTCTTATACCCGCTTCACGACCATGCTTCGCCACGAGAGAGAGCGAGCGCGCCAGCAGCACCAGAGACCTTCACAGCCGAGCCGCGGCAGCCATTCCCAAATCCAGAGCTCACAGTCCCAGCAAGCGATGTCCAAGCTGGCCTTCCTCGTCAGCCCAGTGCCTTTCCGCAGGAAAAAGGGCTCCCCGCCTACCTCCAGAAGAAGCAGTGGTGGCGCAGATCGAGGCAGCAGACCCAAGTCCAAACAGGCCATTTACGAAGCACTAGATGCGGCCTTGAGAGACATATATGAGCACATTCAAGCGGAGCGAGGCCAGAGAGGAACTAGGGCACCCGATGACAGCATCCTGAAGAGAATACTCGCCGAACTGCTGCCAAATGTGCCTGAACGGAGCTCCTCTTTGAGGGGGAGGAGGGGGTGTTGGCACGGGGGTCTGTCCTCTACATCTTTGTACCCAGATGGGAGCCCCACTGAGTACGCCTCACATGGAGGGGACGCCTCCACTCCGCGGTTACAGTCACCAGTCAGTGCCTGTTACGGACGCCACTCAGACACCTCAAACAATAACGAATATGGAGAGGAGCAGGGCAATGGAAATGGTCTCTGTTATTCAGGTGGAGATGATGCACATATTACACCTTCATTATGCATGTGTACACTGTGTCATGTAGCCAGTCATACCAGCACATAGTGTTTTCTTTGATTACACATACAGTAATAAACATGTACACATAATCGCCAGACATTTACCTCAATGTCTCGCTCAGCATTGCATGGGCTTGTTGCCCCGTCCCCGTAATCGGTTCAGCCGATACATCCATTACTGTGCTTTTCTGTGTGTGAAATTCAGTAAGAATGTTTACAGTAAATTCTCAAGTAAAGCCTGGTGTTAAAATAATTGACATTCTTTCGTTCTGTGATGTCAGTGAAACTAAACACGTCCTGCTGGCGTTTCACACTCGAGGTCTGCTTCAGAAATGGGAGGATTATTCTATTTGAGCTGCTGGAAACCTAATTTGAAACATACAGCAAAAAAAAAGCTGGCTTTGATTGACAGTCGCTTAAAAGCTTGAAGAAAACAATGGCAAAGTAGGAATAATTGGAATTATATAGTGGAACAATATTTCTATAAGTAAGAACAGATTTCTTCCAGGACTAAAATATACTACATCTCAATTGAAGGCTGTTATTTGAGAATTTACAGTGCATTACTCTGGTTGAAGTTAATACAGGTGAATATTCCTCTGTATGTTTTATAATTTGATTATTGTTTTTTGTTATATGATTTTTCTGTTTTGCAGATTAATTTATGGAGTCGTCTTTCTATCCCACAATCATGTTTTCCCTTCAAGCCATTTGCTTGTATGTTCATGTTTGTACATTTAGTCATTTTTGAGCTGTTTTCCCCTCGTTTCATGTTGTGTTTCAGCGATATTCAACTGCATGTTTCATATTATGGGAATTACAATCACCTTGTTTTTTCCAGTGAAATGGAAATAAAACAATCTTTTTTTTGACCCCGGAGCTTTTATTCCCTCATTTACTTGTTGGAATGCCATCGTCTGATCACTGTACCATTCAGTACTTTGCCAAAGCACAATTTTTTGTATTGTGAGCACGCGTCATGTGATGCGATTGTGGTTTCTATGGTAACTCCTGTTACCTTTCTCACGTGTCTCTGCTAACCACAGACCAGGATGTCTCCAGGTGTTATTCCACCGTGGATGGACGCCACACGCCCCAGAGTAGAAGGCCTACTCCTGACAGAGAGGTACAACATTGAACATGCATTTCATTTTATGCAACGAACATAACACCTCAGCTTTATCCTAATTAAGTACACTTTAATAATGTGGTTGGCACGACACAAATATTTCAGATTCAACATTTTGTCTTTAGCATCACAACGCCACAGCACAGTTACCGTACATCTTCTCAGAAATATTGAAAAAGCTTTTTTATTTTATGTTTTGCCTGGTAATGCTTGCCGGCTTTCTTTCTCTCACTCTCATCTCCTAGGTCTCCCATAAACAGATGACACAACTTATTCTGTTCTCTCTCCTCCATCAGAAACAGCCTGCGAGAGCCATTTATGATTTTAAGGCACAAACCGCTAAGTGAGTACAGTAAATGCACAGCGCGCGCACGAGGAAGCTAGCTTTGAAGTGCGAATGCCTAACCGCATATCAACACATCTCCACTCATTGCATTTAAGTTACGATGCACATTTGTGTGCATTTCTTGCGTAAAGTTTAATTTGCCTCACTGTCACATCTCACCACCACACCTGGATGGCTTTAACTGATTTATTGTTTTGCAGCCTTTGAATACGTGCATGAATAAAGTTTATTTTGGGCTGTTTCGGTGTTTGACGTTCTGTTGCTGATGCTGTTCATATGAAATGAGCTGTGCTGGAGTTTTTTTTCCCGGTTCATGTCTTCTTCTCGTTTGTGTGCTGGCACTCTGATGACATGAATGTGTTGCAGGGAGCTGACATTTAAGAAGGGTGATGCGGTGAACATCATCCGGCAGATAGACAACAACTGGTACGAAGGAGAGCACCGCGGACGGGTCGGCATATTACCCATATCCTACGTAGAAGTGAGTGTGCAGCTGATGAACTGCAAGTGAATATACTGTCTATACTGAATATTGCCTTAAGTTTATTTTTATTCATTTTTTTTCCCTTAAAGTTTATTGGAATTCTGTGTTAGGAGGACCCAGCAAAATAAGCTTTTCATTGTACAGAATAACTGCCTGTTATCTGTGCATATGACAATAAAAATATCTTGACTCTTGAGCGCGACGAATGTGCACCATTCGCGTCTCATGTGTAATTTGTCCCTCTTTTTTCTCCCTCTTCAACACATTTACGCCAATGCACACATAAACAGAGGATGCCGTCCTCAGAGAAGCAGCAGCCGATTCGTCCTCCTCCACCAGCACACGTCAGAGAGGTCGGAGAGGGAGTCGCTCGCTACAACTTCAATGCTGATACTAACGTGGAGCTGTCACTGAGAAAGGTAGCCTGTGTGTTGTTTGCGTGGGAATGAAAAGCTGCAACTATGTCACAGGTTATGTAATGGGAGGAACTATCAAAAGATGCAAGACGTTCTCAAATGAAAGACAAAGAAGTACAACAAAAATCATCAGTTACTTGATGTGTTTAAAGCTGTTGTTTGTCAAATGGGTTGAAAGTAACGGATAGTTTTCACTGCGATTGTCTCTTATTTCTACAAACAAAAAGACGAGTCCTGTGTTGTGTTCAACAGTGCTTATAGTTGCAGTTAACGGCCGTGTATATTGTGTGTGTGTGTGTGTGTGTGTGTGTGTGTGTGTGTGTGCAGGGTGAGAGAGTCGTCGTGATACGGCAGGTGGACCAGAACTGGTACGAGGGGAAGATCCCAGACACGACCAAGCAGGGCATCTTTCCCGTGTCGTACATTGACATCGTCAAGCGCTCCCCGTCCAAGAGTCCCAGCCACCATATAGACCCACATGGTTACCCTGGCAACAGGACACCAAGCTCTACACCCATCAAGGTAGGGGAGTCACGACAACTTTGTGACAATAGAATAAAATGAACAATAACATTGACTACAGTAAATTTACTTCTTTTTATCAAGCACTTTATAAATGAATTGATTGATTCATTTATCATTTGGGGCCTTTATTTATGTTTCAGAACAAGAGTGTTGGTTCATAACAAAAATGACAAATACTAACAAACAAAGAATGTCTCTAGTTCAGTAAAATAGTGATAATGTTAATATACTAGTTTACTGAATTGGAGATAAATAAGTAAATACATCATCTGCATAAAGGAGTAAATACAGCTCTTTAGCTCTGTCCAGCCCTCAAATGACACACACACACACACACAGTACTCTCTGTTCCACTTTTATAAATTCCACTGTTCCTTCTCTTCCACTTCACCTTCATGGAGCCTCTCTACCATCTACCTCCATCCTCCGCTACTCGTGACCTCCCCTCCCGTCGCCCCCCGTTGAGAAGGCTTGACCTGCAAGCTGTCACCAGCGAGTGGCTGTCCCTCACATTGGACCCTTCAGAGTCCGCTCCAGCTCGCTCCCTCACAGCCACCCCTGTGCCGCCTCCACCACCACCACCCCTCCCCACTGACCTTGCACCTTTCCTCAAAGCACAGGAACCTAAGACACCCTCACCTGCGCCATCAAATAGAGTCTCCGCCCCGCCGCCCCAGAGATTTCCCATAACTCCTCCGGGGAGACTTGCTTTAGTTCCCCTGCCTTTCTCTCAACTGCCTCTTCCTCCTCCTCCTCCGCCTCATCCATCATTTGCTTCTCCACTGCCTGACTCTTTACTGTGGTACAACACTGGCAAAGTAGTAGCTCAACCATTACATATTTCAAAGCCAGAGATTTTGTCCTGCACAATGCGAGAGTCAATCAAGTCACCCACACAAGTTCCTCTGCAGGACAAGTCACATGTGGAAGTAAGCAAAAGCAGCACAATGCCTGATGTTGAGTTGCGGGTAAAAGACCCGTATGACGAGCTGCTGTCCATGATTCTGGATGGTTCTACCAGCACAGACTTTTCAAGATTGTCCCCGGTAGAATCCCCAGCAGCTGTGCTAACCAGGCAATCCCAGAGCAGGTTTACTCTAAAAGCAGAGGAATCCCACCAGCCAGCAGTAACTCCAACCAGCGACTCGGCAGGCGTTCGGTTAGAGGTGCAGTTTCACAAGCCGGTCACAATGGAGCCACTAGCCGTCACTTGGGGAGGGCAGTCCAACACTCTGAATGAGCAACCAGCTGAGCCTCAGAGAGCACCGTCGGTGAAAGGAAGGGGATACACAGAGTTGTTCATTGAGGAAGATGGTGAAGCGAGAGAGGACAAAGGGGAGGACATTGAAGGTGTAAATGAGGGACTCAGTCCACAGGTAGATCGTGTGAGCGCCGGGGGAAGCACTACGGGCCCTGGAAGTTAGATGGAGGGAAAGTTATTCAATCTTAAAAAGGAATACGCCTACGTTTGCCTTCTCTTTCAAAAGTTTGACACAAAGGTCAATGTACTCGTGTCACGTAGTCATCTGGGAAGCCAAAATGATTGTCCATGGTGACAGATAATAATGGAGACTGAGGATTGCATTGAAGTTTAACGGTCATTGTATATCCTCAACTACATCGCTCCTTAATAATATGTATATATATAATATGCACTCAATAGTTTACTCTATAGTGAGCAATAAATAGAGATTTCATATTAATTTGCCGTGTTACATTGTCATTCACAGGCACAGTGTTGTGTAATTTGTGCGTCTCTAGAATGTGACACATGAACGTAAATTGTAGGATTGTTAGAAGAAAGTAGTGTACAAACCATGGACAAGTGCACTACGTAGTAAATAGGGAGTGACCTTGAATACGGCCGGTGTAAGGATAAAGTACTGTACATGATGTCGGGTAGGGTAGTAGATTATTTGTCCTTTAAAGTTACTATGAGGGACTTTTAACTGGTGATGAAGCAGTCTCACTTTAATACTGGCTATTTGGCTGTTTCTATAGCGTTAATCTTCATGCTTGTCATCTGTGCCTTCGAAAATCTGTCGAAATCATGCAGGCCAGAATTATTGGGCCAACTGTAAGGAATGGAGGCGCAGGAGAGCTGAGCCAGGACTGAGCGGGGCAGATGCTGCAGTAGAATGAGAGCTTTTCTAAAGGGACTCAGAAACACTACCGCTTCTGTCCACAGGGACCGCCAGAATCAACACAAAATAAAAGTTCCTTGTAGTAACTTCAATCAAAGAAGAACTATGCATCGACTCTAAAGTACAGACACACTGTATACACAAAGTAGGTCTTATTTTAAATCGTGCATTTTTTCCCTCCATGTCCTTTCTGGGGCTCAATAGAACTCCTCAGCATTTAGCTTCTGTGTTTCATCTTCATAATTGATGTGTGCGTCATTACCTCCATAGGCAGATGTCTCTCCTTCCTCTTTGACTCGTCTTCCTCTCTCCGGCCTCCCCTCACCCTCAATACCACCCCATCTGACCTCCTTACCTCCTCCTTCCTCTTCTTCTTCTTCTTTTACTCCCTCCTCTTCTTCTACTTCTTCCTTTATTCCTTCTTCATCTTCTACTTCTTGTACTTCTTCATCTTCTACTTCTACCTGTACTCCTTCTACTTCTTCTTTTATTCCTTCACCTTCTTCTTTTACTTCTTCTTGTACTCCTTCTTCATCTTCTACTTCTTCCTGTATTCCTTCTTTGCCTTCTTCTTCTTGTACTCCTTCCTCTTCTTTTACTTCTTCCTTTACTCCTTCTTTGTCTTCTTTCTCACGGTCACAGCATCAGCATCATAGCTCCATCCCTCCCACTCCCCCTCTCTCCCCTCGTCCCCCATCCCGTCCTTACCTCATGTCATCGCCGCTCCCTTCAGTCTGTCCCTCTCCGCCTGTCTCACCACCTCCCCTCCACTCCTCTCACCCTTCTCCAAAAGTCCCCTCACCGCTCTCTGTCACTCACCCGTCTCATCTGGTCACATCCGGCCCCGACTCGGGGTCGCCTATTCCCTTTCCCACCCTGACTCCCCCTAAACCCGCCTCTCCTCCCCTCGCCTCTCCGCGCTCTCCCCCCACTGTTCCTCCTCCAGGATGTAGGTCACCCAAGGTGAAGGTAACGCTGGAATGTTGAGATGATGTCGTTGATTTAGATCCTGTTTGTGGTGCCGAGGACTCATCTGATGATGCCTCTCTCTAACGATGTATGTCTTGACCTTGCTGAAGCTGAAGCTATGGTTGAAGTGATTAGTCCACTAATCCATTAACCGCTTATCTTATTTATTCAGGAAAATGACCTGATAATTTGTGGTATTTTCTCTGTTTCATATCCTTGTAAATTGTCTGGCTGTAAGTGAAAAGGGCACATCACAATTTACCAGGTTGTGTTTTTGGCCAACTATTTGTGGACTTTATATGAACTAAACGATTAATCAACAGATTAACAGATATGATGGCTGAAACCATTACCAGGCTATGTTTGCGAGGAATGGTGCTTTTTTTTTTCTCTCCACAAACTTGAAACCTAAAGTTAATTTTGAGTGGAATTAGTTCACTTAAAGAGTCTTAAATCTAACTTGCCTTAAGCTGTATAGCCCAAGTTAAACTGTGGAAGTCATGTGAATCCATTGGCCTGAAAAGACTTGACCTATATAGCGGGGAAGATACGTCTGTAACTCAGTGGGTAGCCTTTTAAGTAAATCAACTTTGCAGGACGAACACTTAAATACCCCATATATAAATGATTAGGTCTTAAAAGTTTTAAAATGCACAGTAACCAAATCCATAGTTATTCTTCATTGGGTCGAGCGGCTCTGGGTGAAAGGAAACCCTCTTGCTCTGTGGACCCCTTCATGCAGAAGCAGTGCGGAGGATTCGGTTCATTTTATCCTCTTGAGTCCAATTGTTTATGGGTGTGGGTCTTTATTGTGGGTCTTTATTTGCCACTGAGCGACTTGGCCCTGCCCCCAACGCTGTATCCAGATCTCTTTCCCCCTCCGTGGTGGGACCCCTGGCCGGTGGAGAACACTCGCGTTGGTTGGGCTGTGGTGTGTTTGGGAGGCTGCTCCTTGGCGTGTTGCATGTTGATGGGTGATGTTCTGCAGCATGCCATTAGCCTCTGTGCTCGTGCATTCAGCTCATGTAGTGAAGGCCGCTGACTCGTTTACTGTTGAAGATTACCGGTGTGTTGCTTCTGGTCTTCCCGCCTGTTAAGCAGGATGCAGTTGTTGGTGGTAAACCTCCTCGTAGCCCCATCTTGTCCCGGAGTTCCTACCTGTCCCACATTAGAGGTCGAAGGGTAGGGGGGCATGTCTTCATTCAACCGACTGTACTCTTGTCTCCGTGCAGGGAGGACGACTTTAGAAATAACCGCATCATCCATTACTGATCACAACACATAGGAACTACATAGTGACATTTTCCTTTTTAAGAAAGGATCAATTGTTGTGTTTCTGCTGTGAGTGCTTGGTGTGTCTGTTTCAAAGAATTTGGCCACACCTCTTTGTAGGAAATTACACCTCATTGCTCATGAGCGACAACCTGAGACACGTCTCTCCGTTTAACATCTTCACACCCGATACAAAAGCCTTTCAAATGTACGATTTTGACTTTCTGTCTGTTTCTGTCTTTCTCACAGCGATTGGTCCAGGATGTACTCCATGGTGGAGGAGACCCGTAAGTATCTCTCTTATGTCTCCATATTTAAATTTCCTGTTAATTGAATATGTGTGTGGTATTTGTAATCACGAAATAGTTTAAGTATAAGTTTGTACTTTTTCTTTATTGGTATAAAAAAAGGTGATCACAGTACACACAATTTAAAAAAAGAATGACTTATACTTATTAATAATTACTCTACACAGGTACCAGGCCGTGTACAACTACATGCCTCGCAACGAGGACGAGCTGGAGCTGAAGGAGGGCGACGTTGTAGACGTGATGGAGAAGTGTGACGATGGCTGGTTTGTTGGTAAGAGGAGGGAACACTGGGCTGTTGTTGAGGCATGCAGTTATGATGCTAAATGAATATATTTTACAGAACAGCTGGGCAACAAATGTACACTATGAAACAGTTGGTCCGGACGGACTTTGCGAATGTTAAAACAAGCCCAGACCACTAGATGGCACTGTGGTGCCGCCACATGGTCAGGACTTCACCGTCTACGTCATCCTTCACAGCCGAGCAGGTCTGATAGCCCTGAGAATCTGTTTGTTAATCTGAAACATTCTTTTGGGGGAAAACTTTGCCCTCCTAAGATGTTCTCATGTGACTCGGTTTGATCTCCGGGTTTGGCGGCTCTCCAGACTGCAGTGAGCTGTGATAATATCAGTGACAGCTGCTGCCAAGTTTCAAGCACTGACGATCTCATTGTTTCGCTCTCCTGTTTCTGAAGGGACCTCTCGACGGAGCAAGTTGTTTGGAACCTTCCCAGGGAACTACGTGAAGCCGCTATAATGATGATTCCAGACCACACCACCCCTGGCTCCGCCCCCTTTCTGTGACACGTTCTTCGCCCCTCAGCACAGCACCCGCAGGACGCCACCTCCCCAGAGAGCTGTCGCACACTTTGCGTGTTTGCGTGGCTCGTCGGCTTCACACAGACACAACCTTTAGCTCTAACTAGCCATCTTTAATGGAAGACTTCTTTAAAAAAAAAAAATAATGTTGTTGTTTTTTTTATCCTTTTATTTTTCTATCACGGAGAACCCAAACTTTGCGCTCCAGTCAGCGACCTTTAACCTTTGACTGCGATGGAAGCATATCGGAGGAACTTTGCGAACAGTCGAACGATAGAAAACGGGGCACCGCTGTGATGCTTTTTCTTTCAGTACGATCAGGGCAGTACGATCACCAGTACGATCATCTTTTTTTATTTTTGATCTGTCTCCAGTTTGTTTCAAACTTAAAAACACTTGTTACATTTCATTTCAGTGTTCGAATATCACAAATATCCCCAAAGACGTTCAGCGTAGAGAGAGTTGTAGGAGCAGTATTCTGTCAGCGGGTCCGTTGCATTACCGACTGTGTTGGAGGGATTCAGCCATGCAGCCGATGCTTCAGGTCAAAGGATGTCGAGTCTCCACACGTACATGTGGAAAAGACTGTGCATGTATCAATGTGTAATGTGTCGCCCAATGTATTGATCGGTCGACAGGAGTTTGGGGATATGAAAGACGATCATTAATCACTATCACGCAATTATTTTAAATATTACAAATGAAGGAAGTGTGAAAAGTATCGTTGATTCTTGCACTTGCTGTCTAGACCTGATGTAATAGTTTTTAAAGTATAAGATTAGGAAAGAAAACATGTTTTCGACCTGTTGGTTCTTCATCGTCACACTAGGATTGATGCACTTTAACGAAACTTTAAACACATGTTAGTGTTTGTTTCGATCTCAATTTTCACTTCAGATTTGACACACCAGATGTTGTGACTGCGGACGCGACCAACGCTTCGGGATGAAGTTCGACGTGCAAAGAGGTGACCGACCTTTTAGGTATTATATTTATTAGAGGACAAGTGCTGGTCGTTATGAGACGGTTTTCAGAACAACACGATGCTTTTCTAACATCGCACGTTTGAAGGCGTGGTATTTTACTGTCGGGTATCGTTGTCCAGATAGGCGACAAAACAACACAACAGTTCATGGGCTGTAATGATGAGAGGTGTCATGATGTTTTATGCCGAGTTATTTAATTCAGACGCAGGATGGGAAGACATTTCATCTTTTTAAAACCTGCCGGTTCACCGCTTTCATGTCATATACTGTTTATTATCGGCCCTTTTTAGCTTGTCATGCTCAGTGAATATGATGTATGAGTTTTTATTTTCTCATGTTATGTGTTTCACATGGACAACAAAACAACTGTTAAAGCACCTTAAGATATATTTTTGTTTTATCATTCACCGTCCTTCACGTCACCCCGTCATCCACTATTTCAGTTGGTGTGAGGACACTGTGTGTGTGTGTGTGTGTGTGTGTGTGTGTGTGTGTGACTGTGGTGTTTTTGTATGCCTTTTGTATGAGAGCTGTAAAATGGCCAACATCCACTTGCTTTATAAAGTCAGCTTTTTCTCACCCACCATCATATTTGGTTTCCTCTCCTTCTTTCTTCACATTCTTCATCAGTGGTGCATCAATTTCCACTTTTTCATGTCGGCCATTTTTTGTTTTCTTCTTCCTCCAGATCTCCGTTCTTGTTTTAAAAGCCAGTGACATATTTAAAATGACGTTACTGTAGTTAGTGAGTAGAGTTGGTGATTGCTGCCTTACATCCAACTCACTAAGTTACTAGCCATGTATATGTAAAACTCTTTTGTGATGCAAAAAACTTTAATTTATGCATATCTAGTGTAGAAAGCATCAGGACGGTGTGCACAGAAGGTTCACACACTACAGTGTTGGCCCTCTGGTCTGCCTTTGATACAACATGAAGAACCGATTTGGATTGAAGATTTGACTCCTGCTATGTTTATACATGTAATGAAAATGCTAATCTTATATGTTATTGGTGTTAATATCAAATTTGATGCACACTCTTGGACCTAAGTATTTCTACAATATCTTAGCATTTGTTGGATGATTTCATGGGGCTGTATTGCTAATAAAATCCAGCTGGTAGATGAAATATTTCCAATGATTTCATCTTTTCAGCTTAACAGGAAGACGACTTCAATTGTTGATGACGGGAAAAAGAAAAATCTAATTTGTGTCGTTTAAAAAAGGTACAATCCAGAGATTTCAACCACTTTCCTACAATAGTTTTTATTTTATGCACGAAGGTGGTTTTCTCTCTATTCCACACAGTTCCACATATGGACTGATGGTGGCAGTGGTGTGCAAAAATAAAAACAGGTTATCTTTCTAATCTAAAACCTTTTATTGTCGACCACCAGTGGTCCAAAGTACCAAAAACCAACAGTTCATTGGACCGTCTGTCTTGTAGCTTCGTGCCCATTCTGAAACCGATCTGCTTCAAGAAGCAGTCATTTTCTCAACGTCTTGGCACCGCACTGATTTTAGCAACATTACTCAAACAAGAGTAAATCATGTATTTGTTGAGGACTATTTTCAGACTGGATTAAAAACAGGAGGGGGCTCTACATCAGGCTTTGACAGCACAGACGATATTTAATATATGTAATAGGATCAATGAATGGCAGAAAGAATGCTTTTGTTGCAGGTGTGAATGAGTCTGAAAAGTGAAGCTGAGCCTTTACGCAGCTGGTAGATGTTCTGCTGTGATTCTTAACTGCCACTTTGATTCAGTTACTTCGTGGAAAAGCGATAAGCGAAAGCCTATGGGTGTTGATACAGCCTCACTCACACTTTGTTGACAATTTGGCAACTCCAAAAGATACCCTCAGCTGGCTGGAATAAAAGCCCTGTGATCACAAACAAAGAGCAGAGTTAATAAGGTTTTTGTAGACTGGAGGACATTTGTTGAGGGATGAAAAACACCAAATAATTTAAACGGTCAACACAGATCCTGTTTCTGACACAGATAAAGAGAGACGATGAGTTGAAACTGGATTGTTGGCGAGCTCAGGGGTGAGAGTCCTGGGTCCCGTCCAGATCAATAGTGGCTGGAATGTGCCTGTGGGACGTCCAGGGCCTCAGAGTGGAGCTGCGCCTCCACACCAAATAAGGACAGGAGCAGCAAGACCCGTCAACCAGAAAGAGAGCGGGAGAGAGAGAGAGAGAGAGAGGAGGCCAGCCAGACTGTGAGCTGGTTTACATCCTCACTCCGTCTACAAGTGCCCATGTAGGTCCTCGCAGACCGTGAGCCAACACTGGATTTGTTTAGGACGACTGAAGCCTGGGTAGCAGCTGATATGTTGGTGTATATTCTGAGAGAGAATTAGAAACGGAGAAAAGAAGAAATAAGAAAAGGTGCTCAAGAGAAATAGGAAGACTGGCAGGCAAGTGCTGGTAGAACTAGTCTGGGAGCCAGTTCCCAAAATCTGACCAATTACTTTTCTTGTGGGGTGGGGTCTGTCCATTCTCCTCCCCCTGCACCCACCCACATGGGTCAAAATCTCCATCCCTTTGATATCCCTTTGCTCTTCAACTTGCTTCCCCGCAGCGTGCAGTTTACTGTCGGTGCTGTTGCTCTCCAACAGCGGGCGGGACATTAAAAGGGGTCATGCCACTCAAAGTCGTGCTGGACGGTCCGGCCCCCTGGGGGTTCCGCCTGGCCGGAGGAAAGGACTTCAACCAGCCCCTGACCATCTCCAGGGTGAGTGAGTGAGTGATGGGGGGTCTCTATTAACAATCCTCGTCATAACTTGATGATTTCAAAAACCTTTTCGTCAGCCATTTACTACTGGTTGATCATTTGCCTATCAAGGATTTGACAATGTTTCTACTGTCAGAAGCCAAGTCTCTAAAATGCGACGTTGTGTTTCCAGGAGCGTTCGTTCTAGAAAGAGTCTGTCTGGGCCGGTATGGGGCTTGCACCTGTGCCACAGTGAATGCAAGAGGCTTAGATACAAATAGCAGCTTACACTGTACTCTGACATGTGCACACACACACACACACACACACACACACACACACACACACACACACACACACACACACACACACACTTCAGAGTATAAAGGAGCGCAGTGTGCTACTGAACTCTAACAAAAGAACTGGTAGGGAAAGAAAGGTCCTGCAGATGTAGGAACATCGTTATTTGTTTTAATCCTTCACACATTGGCGCTGACAGCCGAGTCAACACATGGAAACATGAATGTGTCTTTCCTGGAGGAGATGAGCACAGCGTCACATTATGCATCACCGCGGTGCAGCTGTTCAAACGCTTGTAAACGTCGGCGTGAGGTCAACGCGCAGCATCACGCTGCGCGTCCTTATTGCAGGCTTGATGACAATTAGACATTAGAGGAAACTCTTCGGAACCGAGTTACAGATCCTTTGGATGATCCAGTGATCTCTCACAGTGGACAGATGCTGCGGATTCAGATGGAATTTAGCTTCATCTGTTGATGAAATGATTTCCTGAGGCTAATTTGGTATTTCCTGTTCAAACCACAGTTACTAAATCACATGGAGAGAAGAAAAAAAACAGACAGTAACTGATAAAAACGTATCCCATTTAAAGGAGTTGCTCGACACACCCATTTGCCTTTTCTTGGCCAGAGTTATATGAGACGATCAACGCCACTCAGACGGTTAGCCTAGCTTAGCACAAAAAAAGATAAATGAATCATTTTAGAAAAACTACAAAGTCAGTATATAAAGAAATACCTCATGTAAACCCGCTGAACATACACAGCGGTGTGTTAATCAGCAGTCGGAGGTCACACAGGCTCAGATGAGAGGAGGCCCAGTAATCCCGCTCTGTTGGGGTTATGTCTGTCTGTCTATATTTAGAAGAAGACCTCAGGAACCAGTGACTAAAAGCATACTTAGGTCTCCAAACCACTGGCTCTGTCCAATAACCCCACAGCTGTTGTGTTAGTGGACATGTGATGAGAGGGATGGACGAGGAATCTGGCAGGGTAAACGATACGTGAGCAGTAATATGAGTAAGAAGCAATGTCTTAAAATGTACTTGTGAGGGAGAAAAGTGAAAAAGCTCTGATAAACCTGACTAAACATCTCACCAATACAGTCGCTGAACTATCCGGCTTCATTTAAACACAAATGTCTTCCTTCACTGCCATTTTTGGTCAGGGCTGTCCTCCTCTTCATGACCGGCCGGTGTTCCCAGCTGGTCGAGGAAAGTAAACATGAGCGATAATCATCTCTTCCCTCAGCAGGCGGCGGCCTTAAAGAGGCACGGCGCCGAACTTACACATCGTGATCAGTTTATTTCATCTTCATGTCCTGAGCATGTGGAAACAGTTTGCTGTCTTCTGTTGGAGAGAAATAACCCTGGTGATGTCATCGGAGTTGTTTTAGCTTGATCGCGGAGGCTATACATTGGTAACAATAAAAGGTATTTGCACACTGGAGGTGTGACAAATAAACACAGTAAGTTCTCTCCTGTGAATATTTTGCATCACAACTTTTCATACCGGCAGCAATGCAAATTTGCTACAGTTGCACAACTTAAAGTTTGAATAGATTCATGCTGGCAGATGACCAATATACAGAGGATCCTATTGATCCAGAACACCCTGAGGTAAATTATTGTATAGCTGTGTATGGCATTTTTTATTTTTGTCCGTTCCGCACAAGGTGATTGGTTGATGCCTTTATTTGTGGTGCAAAAGTTCCAAAACATTTTAGTTGTTTTGCCGCGTAGTATTTGCATTTGTGTGAAAGTACTACTACAAAAGCAACAGTTTAAAAAACTACATTGACCTGCCAATTAATGGCACAAGACCCTGTGTGTAACGGCCTTACGCCTGCGTTAAAAACACGGGCCTTGATTGACTCAGTTACCAGGCAGGCCGGGACTTTGCTATTTAGTTGTACTATGGGAAGCGTATGACTCACCAATAGTAGACTGTGGATATGAAGCCCGCAGTGGGCACCATATTTCACACGGCCATCTCCTCCGTTATCTATTTTGCATGAGCACTGTCGCTGCGCTTTACCAAGACAATTCTGATTGGTTTAAAGAAATACAATCAAGCCACAGTGTTCCTTTCCCCTCTAGAAGAACGACAATGTGCAGAGTCAGACCGTTCTTTAGCTTCTGCTGTATCTATTTTCTAATCTGTCTCTTGCAAGTTTGCAAACTTTAAAGTTGCATTAACTCCAACGTGTTTTTTAATAATTATTATCAGGTTTTTTTCGCCACTTGGGGGCAGCGCTACAACCTCTAAACACAATGTTAGAAAATGGTCGCCTGAAAACATCCAGCAAATACAGAGAAACGTCATGATTCATTTGGAATGTCAGTCCGATCTGCTTTTAGCTTTGTTTGAGTCTCCACCAACTCCTGAGGGCAGATTTCTGTCTCTTTAGCCGCTCACTGCTCCACCATGTTCACCAGCTAGTCTCTCACACGGTCCGGCTGCAGAGTCAGGTGACAGGAATTCCTAATTAGTTTGTCACTAACCGTGATCCCCTTTTACTTTGCAGATAGTCATTTGATACACTGTTGAAATAATGATGATCGCAGCTTTATATACAGTACTAGCTTGAATACTGTATGCTTCACTACAGCAAACATTGTGCCCAGCCAGATTGGTTCTTATTGGAAAGCTTGTTACTGGAACTGGATTCTCGCTTCACTTTTTGAATCCCTCACTTCATTCGTTCTTACGTTGCATGTTTTACTTACAAAACAACACACGCCTATATTTCTATATTGTACTGAAGTATCTAAAGTAACAATGCAGAATGTAGTTTTATCTTGTTTCTTCTTCCGCTTTAGCAGATCAATTGAAGAAGGGAGGAAAGATGGAAGGAAATATAAGGGGGGAAGGAAAAAAAGTAGCGGAAGCAGCAAAGACAGAAGAAGACAGAAAGGAAAAAAGACAAATGTTTGACATGTAAGCGAAAGAATCCAATAAAAAGCATAGTTGTGCACAGATCCAGGTAACAGACATCCGAGCAGTTAAACAAACAGTATGGCAGCAGCCCTCCAACAAATGCTCCGCTGTAAATCACTGCTCCCTCTTTGGCAGCATGAGACATCCCCTCAGCACTTTCATCCACGGTTATTTATAGGCAGGTGACCTCATTCAAGTTTCAATGCAACATCTAGCTGTGTCCCGTAATGCAATATGGCAGCGCATAGGTCAAGGCCCGTGTAGTGCGAGTGCGGGAATGTTCAGTTGGGTTTGAAGTTGCCTCCTACGGTATTTTTCGGTGACTCTAGTGGCTCTCTGGGAGTTCTTATTCATCTTGGTCACTTCCTGGCCAGCGGAATACTGATTCCATCTGGATGCTGTCTCTTAGTGGGGAGCAGCGCCTGTTTACTTTATCTCCATGACAAGGGACGAGCGGTTTACATGGACGCATACCAACCGGCTCAATCTGCACCTCACTGAGCAGCTAGTGCTTGGGCAGAGTGCATATGGTGGTGGAAGAAAATAAAAAAAGAAGGTAGATTTAGGTCATGAACGGCCGGAATCTGTTCTGTTATGAGTTTGACTGAATAGCTGGGCTTCTTAGTGGAGTCTGTGTTTTGTATTTCGCAGTAGTATTTAGGCCAGGTGAGACTCTCATGATCCCAGATGGGGGACAAGAGAGAGTTGAGCATTAAGAGATGAAGTGCCAGTGGCGGAGAACAGACCAGAGCTTTTCACAACGCTGCCCACCTGTACATACAGGACCGTTGGAGTGGGAGGATTTTTTCTTCTTCTATATAGACAAATTATATGACATTGCTTTAGATTCATTCTAATGTCAGTAACTCTGAGGACAGTACCGTCTTTTATGCATCTACATACCTGGAGTATGGAAGCTTTAATACATTGAAAAAGATAATGGAAGAAGAACTTACCAATTTGGAGTAACATCTCTCAAGCTAAATACCAGAAGCCTGTATTGCTAGAAGGCTTGTATTGTTTAAATAGGAAGACTAAATATAGCCTAATGCAAGACTAACAGGACCAAAATAACTTCAATAGGAAAAACAAACCCAGTATAAACAACAGACTATTGTCCCTTCGCTTCCACTAATGTGCTAAACAGAGGTTTTCATGACTGTTTTTAGGTCCCAAACTTCGCACGACCCCCATCAATTAGAGATGTCAGTTGAATTTGAGCAAGTGATATGTTTGTTAGTGGTTGAAACTCAAAATTGATTACATAGAAATCTTTTTTTCAAGGGCGTAAACTAATATTTAGTAACGTAAAAAGGAAACGTTTGGGAGATTAATTAGCAAAGGAATCCAAATAGAGTGTCTATATTTCTGTTTATATATTCTTTTCTTCTCCCTACTTCCAGATCACCCCCGGCAGTAAGGCCGCCGTGGCCAACTTGTGTGCCGGTGACGTGGTCCTGGCCATCGAGGGAGTCGCAGCCACCGACTTGCTGCACTGCGAGGCCCAGAACAAGATAAAAGAGTCCACCCATAAGCTCAGCCTTACTGTTGAAAGGTTATAAGCAACAACAAGCATGCACACAAACAGGTGGCGGCCACAGTAGAGGCAACACCTGCACGGTATAATGGAATATAATACATTAGCCTAAATCTCCATAATACATGCTGATACTGTGCAGCACTGGTTCCCAATCTTTTTGGCTTTTAACAAAGGTTACAACATTGTAACCCCAGTTTCTATTAGCACAGGCCGAGGCCTCGACCTGGGAGCATGTGTCTGCTGCATATGGGAGAAGTTAGCCTTCTGGGCTTTCTGCCAGAAATGGTTTATTTTATGGTTTATTATATATTTAAGATTTCCCTTGGTCGAGTGCTCTGCCTCTGCTTATAGAACGAGAGTAACAACATCGTAACCTTGGTCGTAACTCACACAGGCTCTCTACTGGACTCTATGGGTACAGTGGGTGGAGCCCGACGAATGCACGTACAGCTTGCGACGTAAAAATCGACCCAACAACCCGGATCAGGACCGACAAGGCCGCAGTGGTCATCTCAAGAGGGTAGCCCCGGCGGAGCAATGTCGGTGGGGAGGTTCTGATGTATGACGCAGTGCCGCCATCTTCACTGTCAACCACAGATTAGGCCGGTGACTCAGCAGGGAAGACCGTCAGTTGGTGAACGGTCGCTTCTGATTGGAGGAGAGTATTACCCAGAGCGTCCAGTAGAGGGCGGAGCCTGTGTGGGTTAGAGCTCTTTAAAGCAAAGTAGTGTCTCCTTGTGATCCCTAGTCACCTCGGATGAATGTAAGTCGTCACCTTTCTTCGTGTGAGTGTTCATGTTGGAGGCCGGCTGAGTCAACATTGCCTGTCAATCATCTCACAACCCTTCAGATGTATCTTTTCATCTCTTCAGGTTGTGAACCTCTGCTATACAGTTGTACAGCTATACACATTACTGTGTTACTCCGCAGTCTGTTTAGTAGTGTGAGGACATCGGTCAACTGGCTGTTATAGAAAACTTGTGTTTCTGGAGCTTTACCTTCATCATCTGAATTTAGTTTGAATCGTTTCCTGCTGTGAGCATCTTACACCTTGATTTTGTGGGTTGCATTATGAGACAGTAGTATACTATTGTCCCATAATGCAGCTTTTTGTATCTACTGTTGGATATATCCAACAGTAGATACAAAAAACTTTAAAATAGTTTCCCATGGTATGACAGGAAAAGGCCAACAGGTGAGCAGATGTTTAAAACTAAGTTTAGTTATTTTATAGGTTGGGATTATAGATGACTCATAAACACTCACAGACTCAAAAACAGGTAATTCAACAGCCTTTAGTAATGCTGTGCTGACCATCTGACCAGAATCTGTTTTCATAATTTCCAGGAGTGAATCAAGACTGTGGTCACCACGTGTAGTGGAGGAGGGTAAAACTCACCCATACAAGATGAACCTAGAAGCAGAACAGCAGGTTTGGAGTGTTTGAGAAATAACCTCACATTTGTTAAAAGATTACAGTTTTGCTTCACATCATTATCCCACCAATGATGACCTTGCTTCCTTCTCCTCCTCACAGGAGTTTAAACCCATTGGCACGGCTCACAACCGGAAAGCTCAGCCCTTTGTGGCGGCGGCGAACATCGATGACACGCATCAGGTAGTCAGCAGCGCCTACAACACCCCGATAGGCCTCTACTCCTCAGGCAACATCCAGGACGCCATGGAGGGCCAGATCCGAGGCCTGGTTCTACCCAAGCCTGACAGGTGATGATGGTTCTCGCTCTACCTGCAGCCTAAATGTGGCAGCCAAAGCCCTGCATCAATATCTTAAAAAGGAGAATCAGTTTGTTATTTTGACATATATGTGAGAGTCAGCTGGCTCTAATGTCCTAATAATTACATCTGGTAGCACTTTGTAATAACTACACACTATTTAGCATTAGTAAAGCATGAGTAATCACTTAATTCATAATTTATGAAGCATTTTTCAACATTAACCCCCATTAGTAGCTTATTAGTATGCAATTCATAAACACAGTTATACATGTTTTATTCATAAGCTTGACTATTATGCGTTTCCTGATTGGGTTTTCATACCTAATAAATGATGGATTCTCAATTAGTAAATTCAGTCATACATATATTGCTAACGAATTAAGTCATATACTGTATATTACAAACCAAATATGAAGGACTTATAGATGATGCACTAATGGTTAACATGTGCTTTATAAATGTTTTTTAATACTGCAATTCATGATTAATTCAGGTAGTTACTGGTCGTTAGTTAAGTATTAGTTAAGTATGTTCTGTGACCTCATCTAAAGTGAAGACTATGCTTTACAAAGCATTTATAAAGGGTCTTGAAAGGCCAGCAGTGGCTCAAAGCTAACAACAGTCTCAGTTATCTTCTCAACAGAAAAGGGAAATAGACAAAACACAAAGAGATAAAGAACATTGCTTAATTAAACTTGCTTAATTAAAGTCTTAAATAAAATAGATTTCTTACTTTTCAGCCAAACTACTGTAAACACAAAGCTGTGATGAAATAATATAAACTCACAGTTCGCTTTTTATTGATAACAAAAAGAGAATATTTTTCCACAGAACTGACCTTCAGCCTTCCCCTCATACCTGATATACAGCGTGTCACACGGACAACATATTACCACAGGAACTAATCTGCCATGCCTTGACCATGAATTCAGAATAAGACATATTTCATATTTTCCTCAAAGCTAAATCATGTCAGCCAATACAACACAGACTCACTCTACATCACTCTGATTTCACTGTAATGTATTTATGACCAGCATAATAACCAACTACAGATGATAATTGCTTTATAGAACGATGAAGGAAAGAAAATATTGCAATATGTAAGATAAGATAATCCTTTATTAGTCCCGCAGTGTGGAAATCTCAGGATTAGCAGACGGGTAAAGTGCACAAGAGACACATAGTAAAATAAAAAACAAGTAATATGAATAAACAGTAAAACAGTAATAAAAACAGTCAAAACGACGCCTTCCTCCTGTTTCCTTCTATTCCTCTTTGTGGTCCAGCTCATGAATGGTCGAACTCGTCCCACATTCAGCCTCCAGACCTTTCGTTCTCCTTTTAAGGCTGACTCAGCGTGTTGCAGCGCTGTAATCTCCAGCTGGTTCTTCTCACCTGACCACTGCGGTTAAGATCGAAATGCATCATCTCTGCCGAGAACATGAATCCCTCTTCATAAAACTGACTCGGAGTGGTCTGGAAAAAAGACATTACATTTATCACTGTCGTATCATATTTCAAGGTTGCTAGATAGTAGCATTGGTGTATTATAACTAAGTATATTTACTTAGTATACTTGTACTTCCATGTTATGCAACGTTACACTTCTAGTCTCAGTGGAAACCTTTTACTCCACTTTTTGTCTGACAGCTTTTTCGTGTTTTTCATGAGTTTATTTCATTTTATTTTGCTCAATTAAAAAAATACATAAACATAACAAAGATAAATAATATCACAGTGGAAGAGGCAGAAACCTCACTGGGCTTATTTGAAGCCTCCACCTATATACAATATTTCAATTTCACAAAATGAATATACATGAGATATGACAACGTAATATTATTAACAAGATATGATATGTTATGACAACTCAACATTATCAACAACAACAAAAAGAACCTTATCTATTGAAACCATGTACCTCCAAGTTTGGAGATTTTGAATGTTTCTGATTAACTTGAAAATGTTCCTACTTCTCAAGTTTATTGAACTATATTGAACTATAATCGTGTGTGTGTGTGTGTGTGTGTGTGTGTGTGTGTGTGTGTGTGTGTGTGTGTGTGTGTGTCTCAGCCCCAGAACTTTGACCAGCATCGAGGATTCTGACGTGTACCAGATGTTGCAGAGAGACCAGGAGGAGCCCCAAGAGCCTCGGCAGTCCGGCTCGTTCCGAGCGCTGCAGGACTTTATCGACAGCGACGGTGAGCTCTTCATTTTTCTCAGACTATTACTTCCACAACACAAAAACATCTCACAGGTTGAAATGATTACAGACACATATTTGTATTCTTACCGACAGACAAACACAATGCCTCACAGATGTTTTAAAGGCCACAGAAACTTATTTTCTAAATTAGCTTTTTATTATGAGTTCTGGGGTTTTGCATGAACACTTGATAAAAAATACCTAAAGAGGTTTTTTCGTTTTTTTTTTTTACATTGCTGCTTATGCATTGATGAGTATTTAATGTTAAAACAAAATACTTAAGATGTGAAGCAAAGTGTTCCGGGTATTAAAAAGTATTTTGAATTATTACTTAAATTTTCTCTTCATGCGCCGCAGTTCTTTTTGGGGGTTTTAGGAATGCCATTGTGGCCGTGTAGAAGGATTCAGTTCAATTATACTACAGTTCATATTGAAGGGATGAGGGCTGGAGCACATCATTGGAGTTAGAGCCATTTCATAAGGTGCAACAGTACAAATGTTTCTGATTTCTTACAGATTACTTTTCTCAAAAGCTATTTGCAGTTTTACGCACATCAGGACCATTTTTGGGCGGTTGGTGTTTTGCCCACATACACTTCCACATGTGGACAAGAGGAGCCGGGGATTGAACCAACAGCCATGCGAACAACCCGCTGTAACGCCTACGCCACAGTTGATGACCTTTTAACTGTGGCATAAACAATTATATGGCTTCTAATTATTTTAGCCTGCATGACTCATAATAACATACACAGTATGCTACACAATATATAATGAAGGCGCGCCCTCATGTTTTACCCATGTTCAAGTGTAGTGTTGAAGCTACACAATGCTTTGTTACAAAAGCACTCCTCCATGTGTTTCCTCTGCTAATTGAGTTGTAAAAATGCATCCTGATAGGATTGAAGTTATGAAGTATGCTCATACCCGGTAAGGATGCATTCATTCGGACTTCAAGAGGCTATAAGTGTCCTTGCCTCAATTCTCTTGAGTGTTTTGTTTGTACTGATGCGTGGTCTCTGTCCCATGTGGGCAGGCACTCGTCCCATTGTGACCAGGGCGGTAAAAGCCCCGACAAGCAAACCGACTCCGCCCACAGGAAACCTGCAGAAACTGCCCGTCTGCGACAAGTGTGGGAATGGGATTGTGTGAGTAAAATATAGGAGAAAAACATAATCATCTGTGAATCACATTCCATGTATGGATACTAACAAAAGGAGGGGGACGTAGAGGAGCATCACAGTCCAGAGCAACAACACATCCCTTTTGTCTGAACATACGCAGGCTGCACATTACTGTCCAAGCTTCATAAAATACTTTATATTGCAGGGCTGTTGTGCATAATTGAACTGTTAAAACACCCATGTAACACAGATATATATTGTTTATCACATATAGGAATCCTTTTATTAATTGACCACACTAACCTCAATCTTAAAGAAGCAATAATAATGATGATGTCCCTTTTAAAGTTAAAATAAAAGCTTGTCATTTCATCGCCAAGGCCATTTCCATGTAGCAAACCAATGGCAATATGAATGTAACATACACTGGAATAATTCACAATTATCTATCATCAGCTTGTGAATAGTTTGTACATGTATATTAATAGTAATGATACAAGTACTCCTGTTTAAACACCAGTTATAGATGCTTCATTAGAGGAGTAATTTAGTTAGTTTACTTACGCACCTTATACCGCTCATTAGGTTATTATAAATGCTATGGGGGAGTTAAATAGTTCATATTATTTATTTATTATGATGTGTGTGGAAATTGTTGGTTCAGTCTCAGTGTTGCTTTCAGGTTATTCTTGTCAGTGACCAGTTTAGGGTACCTGTATTCATACCATAGTGTACTATACTGGCTTCACCATTACTACACTACACTACACACGTACGCCATTCTTTTCTTCTGACATCTCCCTCTTTTGTCTTTTATGCTGCAGCGGGACGGTGGTCAAAGCACGAGACAAATATCGTCACCCCGGTTGCTTTGTGTGCTCCGACTGTGACGTCAACCTCAAACAGAAGGGCTACTTCTTCGTGGAGGAGCAGCTGTACTGTGAGACTCACGCTCGCGCTCGCATGAGACCACCGGAGGGACACGACCTCATCACAACTTTCCCTTCTGCATAGATTCACAACAAACACACAGAGGAACAGACGACTGTGTGTCTTACATCTGTTGTGTATGTTTGTCTGCACTTGTTTATCTGATGTCGTCTGTGTGCAATAATATATATATCGATAAGAACACACTTTACTCATTGCAGCAAGATGTTTTCTCTGTGTCGGAACAGTTGGTTGTTTAGAGCCCAGCGGCAGTGACTGCAAAACACACACTGAGTCTTGCCAGTTTCTCATAATTCGTTGTCTTTGCAATAAAGAGCTTTGCTCATACTGACCCGTAGATAGCCTCTCTCTGTGAAAAGCACCACCTGTGGGAAAACAACACACACATCTTTGTGCATCGCTGCTGTTCTGCGGCCAGAGATGCAGTTATTCTGTGCCTTTTTATTGGGCATCAATCTCAGGTTTACGAGCATTTTGTGGGGGGGGGGAAATGGACTTGAAGCCTAAATAAACGCTTCAATTTGGGGTTTGAGAAGCGGCAATTCACGGGGGATGTATTATATTCCACTCTTGAATAGAGTGGAGCCATCTTTAATATTATTAATACCACCTGTGCTCAAAATGTCAGCTGCGGGGAAAACATTTTTTGGAACTGATTGGAGTTTAAGCTGATGGCTGCTGCTCCTACCAGTATAACTTAAAAAAAACAAAAACTTTCAAGCATTTATCGGGAGAGAATAAGCAAATATATATTTTGTATTTCTTTTTATTCCCCAAAAAAAGCAAAGAGCACGTTCGCTGATCCTCGTTCTTTGGCACTTGTTGCCGTTTCCCTTTTCCCAATTCATTTTAATTAAACGTCACAGTTCCACTAAGTTAATTAGTGGGTTATTCAGACCACCTGTGCAGGCTCCTAATTAGACATTGAGAGCAGCTTAGTGCACTTCTCCTCTTGGCCAATCATGATTACATCGCCCTTTCTTTTAGGGCTTTCGTGAGGTGGGGAACTGCTCATCCGGGACATTGTGATCCTCTCTCAACGTAAGGCAGACCTCATTTTAGTAAGATTTAGCCAGAAACATGTTGAGTGTTGTGAAACCTAGTCTGAGTGAATATATATATAGGAAAAATGTAATCTTTACACCTGCATCAGGGCAGATATTTGTGCTCTTTGTGCACAACCCTGCAGGCTTTATGTGTTTCTTGGCCTATTTTCTTTGACAGCCCTTTGTACACATTTTCTTATCAAAGAGGCATGTTTTCCCTTTGTGAGAGCATTGATTTTGGTTTCGCAGGCTTCGTCCCGATCTGCTATAAAATCTGGTCAATCAGTGCTGCCTCAGCATAACATACACATGGTGCAGTTTAACCTGACACACTGGGGATCTGTCCGACCGCAAAATCTATAACCAATACATGTCTCTTCTGCTTTTAACACAATCCAGCCCCGGATTAGTTTGAATTTAACGTCATCTCAAATTCAACATGCGTACAGTGTGATGGAGCACTTTTGGTTACATCTGGTATTTGTGGTGAGTCTCTGCAGCCTGGTCTTCATCATCTGTTCTTTTTGAGGAAAAATGCATCATCGCTGGCCAGCAGCCACACAGTGCTGTATTTGACCACTGCTGCTGAGCAGACTGGTAGACCCGGACCCACGGAAACCCTGATGAAGTGATGTAGGGGAAGTTAATATGAGCTGATGTTATACACCTCCTTGTAACACCAGTATTGATCCTGCAGCTATTGGCAAAATGCTCAGTCCACTGAGTATCGATGGAGCGTCCTCTTTGTTTGGGTTGCTTCAGCATCCATTGTACAACTCTAACTATTCCGATGGTGTAACACACTGTGCCGTTCCCTTTTTGATTGAGTTGTTGGCTAGAATGTTCATTTTAATTAAGTGTAGAAGAAAAGGACAGCGGGGATAAAGATGTAATTGATTAGATTAAGAGATTTCGACTCCTGTGTCTGCTCCAGACGGTTACACAACAGAGTCCGCTGAGGATAAAGCACACTGAGCCAGTGAGTCCGGCATTATTCACTCATGTTGTGCTTTTCAAAACTACAGAACTTGATTTCATTGAAACTGAGGTAAATTATCCACCCAAAAAATTAATATTTTCATTTGATGCTACCGGTGCAGTCATTGAAAATACTGTTATGCATCTGCAATACATAGAATATAAGATATATGAATAGAAACTAAAGCTCTCAGTGACAGTTCTGCACTGTGGGGTGCAAATGCATACAGGTACATTGTTTAATAATTCTATTAAGGTTTAAACAGTAGCAGCAATGGGCCTATACATCAATGATTTAGTCCACAGCACATACAGTACTGCACACATACTGAGAGAAGTGAGTCCTGCTGCCGTGGTATGACCCTGTTGACACAGCGGGGGGAGCTAAAGTCTAATTTTTTGCTCTTTGAGCCTCACATTAGGAAAGTATAGGATATTGAACTGTATGTGGTGCTGAATTCACTCAAATAATGATTATTTTTATCATGAATTTATTTAAAAGGACAGTTCACCCCAGAATCCGAAATACATAGTTTTCCTCTTCATCACCACACAGCGGAAGCGTACATCCACTTATGTTTGGAGCTTCTATATAAGTGATACTGCTAGCTCACCGAGCGCCGCTGAGCAAGCTAACAGTACAGTTACACATTTAGAGTAAAATAGCCCATAAAGCAAGGAATGGTTTTAGGGAGTTGCTACCTTGTGATTGACAGGTTCACTACCACATCGTTGTTCGGTCTGGGAGTTAACAAGTTGTCATCTTACAACTGCAACCCTTTCACAGTGTATTTTCAGTTCAGAAATGTTAATTGTAACCTTTTCCAGTCATCTAAAAATGTCTTATTCAGTGCAAAAAGCCAAGATGGAAATGGTCAAGATCAAGAACCAAGATCGGGCAAAAAACAGTGACTACATCCACTTCTTGTGCATAGATTCACAGATCTTGTTGTGGGCATATATGTGAATTATCTTGAGTAATTGGGTAATGGTTTCTGGAAAGACCCGTTGCTGTAGAGTTTTTTTTGTTTTTTTTCAAATGTATTTGACCTAGTTCTATTACATTCAAGAGGGCAAACACCTCTACAGCTCATCTCTTCAACACTCATCAACTCACTACAAAACAATCTTGATTTGATTAATTGCACCACAAGTGAGAGGAAAAATGTGTTTTTTATTTGGGTGGGGGCTGTCTCTTTTTGAAGCTGCGTTAAGTTATGTTTCATATTAACATCAAATCAAGTGAAATGAGTCGCTCACAGTAACAAACATACACAAGATGTTTTTGTTTTGTTGTTTCATTGTTCAAACATTTTATAGTTAACTCTCAGCATGCTTTAACTATCTACCTCATATGGCTGTTTGCATAAAGAAAGTGCTAATACACCCACTGCATACTACCTGCTGGACCAAACTGCAAAACCGGTGAATACATGCTTTCACATGATTCAGGTTCCAAAGAATACATCTCATTCAATGATAACGTTGCTCCATGTCTGCTGGATGTGTAAGTATGGTAACTGATATGTTGTTCATATATGAGGACCACACAAAAATGTTTAGTCATTAATACAACATATTTTTGAGAATTAGTGTGCCCTCAAATATAATGTATGTTAACAACATCCCAAAAGAAGCCAGAGCCACCAACCACATAAATAAGTGACCCATGAGTGATCATCTTCTGTCCCAATCCTCTACAATTTGAATTATTTCCCAATGGAACTACAATACATTGACCAACTCAATAGGCAGGTCACAGGACAGAATGCCATTAATCAAATATGAATGCATGTGGATGACGACGAGTGATGTAAGACCTTCCTCTAATGAAAGCTAAAAGACGAGATCATCAGCAAACAAAAGATGAATCAAATTAGTTTCAAAGCGCTTGTTAATTTACAATGATTATCAAGTATCCTCTTCCTGAGAGTCCAGCAGCTCAATAACATCAGACGGTTGAAGAAAAGAATATAGATTTATTGCTGAATGCAACTTGAATAGCTGACTAAACATGGACATGAAGGTAATACATCAGCCCCTTACCTCCTCACGTACGCACTTGAGTAAATCAGTGAAGACCCGGTCAATAGGAAGGGCTCTTCAAAACCTAGACAATTATGCTGCTCGCTGGAAACAAAGACAGGTCGGGGAGGGGGAGGAACTCCTCATTTGTCTAATAAGGAACACTATTTCAGTTTCCTGCTCAGCCCATAATCCAAACATCTGCATCCCTCTGCGACTGCAGCTCAGACCCCACAACACAAAGACGGCATTAAACCTCCAGGTTGGAACAAAGTTAAATGTCCTTCACACGTCACTTTCTACATGTACATTAATGTACTTAATATTTGTTTGTACATTTTTGCATGCAGAATAATTTACCACAGAACACAGTTGACATTCACACAGGCCGATAACATGGGACATGTCTAACACACAAGTAAAAGCTTTTTTTTTCAGGGTTCTTCTTACAAGGTTATACAGTATGTGTCTTTTGATGAATGCAGTTCATTCCTGATTGGTCAAGTTGTGACTTAGCATTAATATAGCAGCAAACCACTATTAGCTCTATAAAGATGTAGTGGAGTAACGTCTACCTGAGCAGAGAATGAAGTCACTCTCCGTGTGTGTGTGTGTGTGTGTGTGTTTGGCCACTTTGCCTTTCAGTGCACGTGAGCGTGCCCCATTGGCGAGCTCATGGCCGCCGCTCTGACATTGTGACGTCAGCGTAGCGCCTCACCCTCCGGTCCGCGCTCAGGTAAACACGGTTAGCGCTCTCAGTTCTTTAGCAGGTGTTTTCCACGTTAGCACCGTTAGCTGCAAGTCGCCGGCTCAGCCGTTGTCATGTTAAGAGCCAGTGAGAGGCAATGCTCCCATCTTGAATCCTTTAACAGCTGCATATTTTACTTACAAAATATTTCATTTGGCAATGAGGTTTAGCATTGATTAGGTCTATATCTTAATATATCTACAAAAGCTCCAGTTATTACTTTATAATAAAAAAAACTGTATGAAAAACGTAAAACTGATTTCTTATTCGTTTTTTACTTGTTTATGTCTGAAATTGGGTCAGACAAGGTTGCATAAGGATGTCTTGGGCAGACAGGTGGTGTTTTCTCTTTTAGATTGTTTTAGTTTTGTGTTTTTTTTGTAGGGAGGGTTATATATTTAAAATTTTGGATGAAGGCAGTCTCAAGGACATGGATGTCAGAAGTGGAGAAATGCTAATATTACTCAAAATCATCATGTTTAATTTATACATTTAAAATTAATTCTGATTGACACTACTTTGTTTGCATCTGAACTTCAAATAGCCTGGTAGTATTTATATACTTAATAGTATCATTATTAGTATAAGATTTTTGAAGTAAACATATTGACTATAAGCCAAGGACAAAAGAAGTAATAACTGGAGGCTTCTCAGATGGGTGAATTAATATTTGTATCATCTGGAACATGGCTGGAGAGTATGAGAAAGAAAATCAACTTGGAACAATAAAAGTGAAGGGGACATGCAATTAACTGAGTTCCAAAGGTTGAATCAGCTGTGTTCAAATTTAAAATTGAATTAATTTGATACATCAAAAAATGATAAAGAAACAAGGCAGACAAACTGCATCAACAGACTGGGAATACCCATAGTTCAATCATACATACTTGTGAGTTGACAAGTATTGATTGGGTTTCTTTCAACACATTTATTCTTGTGCCCACACAAATAAGCAACACAAAGTGCAAACTTAGACATTTGTTGATTTGCAATCTGTGTAAAAGATGCCAACATTATTTTGCGTCTCTCTGCCTCTGGGGCGTCCCGACCTGGAAGTGAACGGCCGGTAACACTTGCACACGGACAAAAAGGCCGTCCTGTAGTTGTTGTTCAACCACCCGTACAGGATGGGATTGACAAACGTCGAGCACATCGCCACGATGTGGAACAAAGTGAAAAGCAGCTTGAAGTCCTTCATGTACAACACGGTGCTGTCGATGTCGACGGCCAACTGGAACGCGTGGAAAGGCAACCAGCTGACAGCAAAGACCACCACCATGGTCAGCAGCATCGTCGTGGTCTTCTTCTTTTTGCGACCTTGACGGTCATTTCGACCTCTGGAAATCAATTGATTCTTCATCTTATTCCAGATGCGGATGTAGGCCACGCAGATGATGGCCAGAGGTAGAATGTATTGGACGAGGAGCGCCGATATACTGTAGATGCTTCCGTTGATGCTGCTGCTGCTGGGCCACTTCTCCATGCACACCTGGATAGACTCTTCCGGTGAAAGGTCGACCGTCCTGTACTCCCTGAAGATGGCGAGCGGGCTGGCCAACAGGGCGCTGACGGCCCACGTGATGGCGATGACGGCGCCGCACATGCCTTTGGACATCTTGGTCTCCATGTGGTAGACGATGCTCGTGTGGCGGTCCATGGCGATGACGATCAAGGTGATGGTGGACACGTGCACCGCCATGCCTTGAGCACAGGGCAGCATGAAGCACAACACCTGGCCGAACTTCCACTCGCCGTCCAGAGTGTAGACGAGCGTGAACGGCAAACACAGCGTGTTCACCAGCAAGTCTGCCACAGCCAGGTTTACGATGAAGAAATTGGTGACAGTCCGAAGAGTCTTAAACTTGAAGACGACATATATCACTAAGGAGTTTCCGATGACGCCAAACAATATGATTGTGCTGTAAGCGAGGATGAGAACAACTTGAACTCCAACAAGCTTAGTGCTGTCCTCTAGAATCCGAAAGGTCGTCCTATTTACGGTGCCGTCACTTGAGCAGCAGTTGGAAGATTTAAGTCCAAGTTGGGAATCTTCCACTTGAGTGGCGTTGACTTGATCTGCTGTGTCCATGGCGAACAGTCCCCAGAAGTCACTCTGGGAAAAGATGGACACACACAATATGACGGAGAAATTTATTTTTTATTTTTAATTGAATGGCAAAAAACTTTTTCAATATCTCTTTTAAAACAATAAGGTGGCATCTAAAATATATAAAACAGTGTTGTTGTTTTTTTGGAACATTTTAAAAAGCATTGCATTTAAAGAATAGGTATTCTGCCTTCAGACAGCAGTGACACTATTTACAATATATGTTTAGGATTCAACAGAGCTGGTGGTGGCAGAGTTGAAGATGCTGAGATTTTAGATGGGAGTCCCGAGTATGGAACCGACTAGGAATGAGTGTATGAGAGAAACAGGCTAGATGACAGATGGTTGGGACATGGGCAAAACTGAGCTGTTAGGTATATGGGAGATGGATGGTAAAGATGCAGCTGCCAGGCCAGAGGAAAAGAGGTTTATAGATGTGGTGATGGACATGCAGGTGATGGATAGAGGAAGATGCAGAGGACAGGACAAGGAGAAGAAGATTTCAAGAGATTCTAAATATCTAAATTGCATTACAGTGGAATATCAACTATGATGTATGTGTGCATGTTAAAATCACATATGCACAAGACTTTTAAGATGAAATGGGTGCATTCAAAATATTAAGTGTTTTTATTGCTGAAAGATCGACTATAATCTATTCAATCTATACACATTCAACATTTCGAATATTGGACGGCACATTGATTTGTGAATTTGAAGTCTAAAATGAGCTAAAAACACTGCAGGTGATGCCTGCAGGATACTGATCCTAGAGCTGATTCACCGATACAACAAAAACCAGAATCTCTGAAAGCCGCCGAGGGGATGTGGCTGTAATGAGCACATCTCCAATTCACAGGTATAAACAAATACAACTCAAAATATATCTGACATAATACTGTCAGTCACTCCAAGCTCCACTCTCACTACCAATAAGCACGATGCATATTGTTTTGAAGTGGATTTTCCCTTTTTTTTAAAGATATTGGACTATCACACAGCTATGATCCACAGCTATGTTTCACTTACTATATATCTGAGAAGATAAATCTGAATCTGTGAACATCAAGAGTGAGGACGAGTGGCAACCTGCTGCTGGACAGGACATCTTAAATTAGTAACTAACAGGAGCTAAAAGAAACGTGACGTAGGTCAGAAGTGAAACAACAGTTTTTTCCCACTGGAAAATTGTCTTTTTACTCACCTCCATCTGCAGAGATTTTCAGATTCCTCTCATTGTTTCGTCCTGCAGTAAAGTTTAGTGACAGCTTTTGACCCCCTTCTTCTCGTCCTTGGTGTGTCCACAAAACTCCACAAAAAACAATATGGACCACTCAAGCACCGACGGAAGAATCTTCTTCAAGGAGGAACAACGCGCGCGCAATGTGCCAGAGCGCGCTGCAGCGCGTAACGTCGGCGGCGCATTACTGTACCTGCCCTGCGAGGCTGGTTGAGGAAGAGAGTGGGAACACGTCCTTCCTCCTCCAACATCCTCCACCCGAGAGATGATGTCTCGCTGCCTCACAATGGGTCGTTTAGGATGCACTTTAGTTCTGAGCGGGTGTACGCGCCTCTGCTCGCGCTGGAATGCCAAATGACGTGTTTCAATGACAAACAGAGGGATGGCGTTCATATATAAGTGAGCATTTGTGTTCGACTCTCCCTTAATAGCCAACAGGGGAAGAAAGTCAATCCAAATTGAGAGATGTTTTCAAACAAAGATAACATTGGGTTGCCTGCGATGAGCATTTCTCAACAGGGGGTTGATGATAACTTCCTGCTGATTGAAAGAAGAAGGACAAAAAGTAAAAGTAAAAGCACAAACTGCTTCACACAGTCATGCTTAAGTAATTCAGAACATGATTACATGAATACATGCTTTGTTTCTAAATTTCTTTGGAGGAATAGCATCATTGCCAGCAGATACTTCAAACATAAAGTCACCTAAAGGCCTAAATACATTAGGGTCAAAAGTCAAACTCTCTGATTGCCTTCAGCAATATCATTTCATCCCAGATTACGTTGAGAAATTAAATCCAGAAGCTTCATTGACCCACAATTTGCATCATTATTTAAAAACCTCACTTGAAGTTATACCTTTAATTTGATATCATGGTCAATGACGCTGAGTGTTTTAAGAGCTGACCCCTTTCAAACTGTGAAGCCTGCGGCAGGTAATTGGGCTCATAATCTGATCACCACTGTTTTCAAACCAAGACACCATGTGGCCATTGGAAATTGAGTTACCGTCATGCAGCCGCCTTGGCAAAAACCTACTTAGCCCATAGTGCAACTACACAGATGGTGAAGTAATGAGAGAAACCAGGAAACCCTGAAGAGAAGGGCATGTCAAGAGTGTCCCCAATGGTTTTAGGAGGTGGAGAAGACCGTAAATGATGTCCTTGTTTTAATATGGATGTTATATGGAGGGCTCCCTAACCAAGGATGGGTCAAATGCAGAAATTCCCCAAGGGGATTAATAAAGGATCATTTCATCTTTCTTCTTTCTTTCAGCACACAAACATATTCTTCTGTTGTCATTAAATACTCACAACAATGTGATTTTAAGCTTTCAGCTCTTGAACATCATATTTTTAAACTTAACTTTTTTTGCTGATTACTTTCTCCACAATTTTACATTTGTTGTGTTGTGTTGTGCACGTTTGTGTTTTTTTCTCCTTCAATTCCAGTAAACTGTTGTTCATCAGTCATGATTTATGAAGTAATTGTAATGTAGAAGTGATGTTCACTGTGATGGATTACACAACTCAAGAAAGTGTAGAGTCTGCGCATGTGTTCATACCGAAAAGAGAAGAATGGAAACCAATCGATGTCTGGAATGATTTTTTTATTATACAAGTTTGAAGCACAGCAGCATGATATTTGTATTTTGTTGTAAATGGGATAACACATGTTCCTCAGGGAGACTGTGCTTTAGTCCTTCGATGTGGTTTAACTGATTATTATTTTTTACAAATAGGGTCATCAGAAAACACACATTATAAGTATAAGGAGCAAACATGTCAGCAAATATTTGCCTTTACTTACATCCAGCGGACATGAGGCGAAATTACTTTTAATTTTCATTCACTTAATTCCTTAATTTGGATTTGTAGTTTTCTGTAACTCCAATATTCACTCTCCTTTTGGCTCTGTTTTGGTCAACTCCTGAGAAAAAACACCAGGCCGGGAAGGCAAATTGCCCTCCCAATGTTCTGCACTCAGTGGCTAACGTTACTCGGTCTTGGAAAGAGAGGAGTGAGCAAAGGGGGATCCAGTTGGTTGCAATCTGCAGCCACACCACTAGATGTCGCTAAATCCTCCACACTGTCCTTTTTAAGAGTCAATCAAAGTGGCAAAACCAAAGCAATGAGGTTTTACCTGGTCCCCGCTCCCCTGAGCACAGTTCCAGGGACTCTCGTTCCCCGGACTCCTGTTCCCCTGAGCCTTGTTTCCTTGACTCTAGTTCCCCGGATCCACATCCTCTGGTCACCGGCCTCCTGCACGCTCCCCTGAGCATGGTTGCCCGACGGGTGGTTGCCCTCCGGCCTGCCAGCGTGACATATGGTGACCCCTGGGCCCTCCTCCGGCTCCAGTCCAGTGTTCCTGTTAAAACACCCCGGCTTCCCTCTCTCCAGTTGCCAGATTATTTCACCATGGTATTGCGACTCTCGGCAGCTCTTACGCCGTTTAACGATTTAGAGTTCTCTTGTGTTTTTTCTCGTGTTGACTTTTACTAAATTCCTGTTCCCTTTGCCCGGATTCCATTGCCTGCACTCCTGCCCAGCCGCTCACGCCACCTCACCGCCCTGCCTGCACTCGCCTCCTGCCCCACCAACTCATCTGTGTTCGTTCAATAAAACCCGTTCCTACCCTTACCTTGCCGTCCCCGTGTCTGTGCTTGGGTCCAGCTGAAATGCAACCGTAACAGTTTGTTGACATATTAATAGGCGCAGCTTTATCGTGTATTCCTTGGGTTGTTGTTGTAAAGGGATCCAACACATTCTCACTCACAGATTGTCAGACGCTTGGTCAGTGGCTCTAAGCTTCAACCTGGGTCAGTTTCCACTCGCTTCATGAATAGCGTCTTTTTAAATGAACTTTATCTTTGCAGGAAGTTTGGTTTTGACAACAAAACCATTAAGTTAGGGTTAAGAAAAGAGCGTGGTTGACGTTAACCTGACCTGCTCACTACTGAGGAACTAACATCTCACGTGATTCTCATGTGACAGACAAAATATCACGGGTCTCCTGCATAAGTCCTGCGTTGGGTTGACCTCTCCACCCAATCCCTCTCTCTATGCTACGTCAGTTGCAAAGACTTTCTAATAATGACTCCGGTGGGTTTCCTTTGGACTTATCATAATCGGTGTCATGCATCGGTGTAAGATTCAGAGGGGCACTGACCAACTTTCTGCATTTTCCTGTGAGCCAATGACATGACTGTCAATGACTCCAAATAGATTTTTTTCATTTTAAGGGTTTTCTTTTTATATATTCTTTATTGATCTGATTTAGAGTAGAGTTATATCCTTGGCTTAACTTGCATCTTATAAATTAGTAGTCCACATCCACTGCCGTATACAACTACATGCATTGAGCTGACACCGGAACACGACCGCACACAGTATTGATTGGTTATTGATCCAGACAGAACCATGCTTCAGCGATATCTGAAGTGATACATAAATACCTGCTTGAGTTTGAACGGCGTACACATAGTGTCTAGAAGATCTCGACACAGCAGAGATATTAATATACTTTATAGGGCCCTTATGTCAGAGGACAGCCTAATAGATCAAATAATTGACTAAATGTCACTTGTTCTTTATGAAACTGCAAACCCCTGCATGCCCCATGCAAAGACCAATTATCAGTTTGAAGGTGAAGGGGTTAACCAAGGAAACGTCACACACAATATTTATCATTTTATGCTGTTATTATGCTCTTTTTATCACATATTCAATGAAAAATAAGCATCCACACCATTTATTCTGATCTATGTGAAAGTTGTATAATATATTTTTGCAAAAAACCCAAGTCTATATTTAGGTTTCGCTGCTTGTTGTGTTGCCTTGTGAGGAATTCAAACCCTTTTACAAATTGTGCCTCATCTCATTTGAATGCTTTATTTTGATAGTGGCAGCAGAGACATTACAGGAAATAAGGGGAGAGAGAAGTGAGAGAGTATGCAACACAATTACATGTACACCCCTTTTAAGAACACATTTGCAGATATGTTATTACAATAAAATGGCTTTGGAAATTATTATTTTTAGTATTTTTCATTCATATGGATGTGCACGTTTCACTGAAGAGATGCCTCTTTAGATGTGTTTACTTCAAACTCGATCTGTATTTCCAGACACACCGGAGTCTTTTATGAATCTAAATGAGATGATCATGAGGCAACTTCAAGCACGACTGCTGGGAATTTGTAATCAATAACAATAAAGCTTGTTCCTTTCGGTTCACAAAGTCCCATGATGGTGGAGTCTGCATGGTCCAAGATCCAATAATAGGCTATATAATCACAGTCGACATTCAAAAGCAGAACATTTAAGGGCAACACACACACTTGGCGGATTTATTTTTAATCAGCCATTTGATCCATGTATCTAAATAAAGAAAACACCATATGGGAATATTGATATGAAAAAAAATCAGATTCCCCTGAGCTGGACGGTGTCAATTTCAGAGGTGACAACACTCAGTGACGCTTCTCAGCAGGACAGTGCACCTGCAGTCCTCTTAATAGAACCTGGGGGCTGGAGCCCATTGCACCGGTCTCTGTGCAATCAATACAGAGTGCTTCTCTGCAGGATAAGTGCTGAAGTGTAATGGCAAGGCAATTATCCATAATTGGCACTGGTCTTTTACCTGTGCTGCTCAGGTTCAAGGCAGAGATACATTTAGAAGTTTGACCCCAGTGACTTTTTACATCGAGCAGGTGCACCCTGACATCAGTTTGTTTGATCTGAGCTCAGGCCAAAGAGCTTCTGATGATTCAAGAGATACTCTATGTGGAGCAAGAGGTTCCTAACATCATCATGGAAAGATTAATAGACAAACTCATTTTATTATTGTATCTATCGATCGATCTATCTATTTACTACGGCATGTGCTACAATCCACATGCATTAGCATACCGTAGTAAATAGATCTTGAGTTACTGAAGTATGAAACTTAAACTGAACTCTGGCCACAAGATTGTAACTCCCATCTCTATAGAAAGATGGTCTTTGGCGTCCAATGTATTTCCTTTTTTTTTTTTTTTTTTGCAAAGCCATCTCTTTGAATATTTTGAAACATGCATTGTTTACAACAAAGTTTACTTGTTCACCTTTGCTGGAGCACTGCTATGTGTCTTGGTATGCAATGGTAACCAACTAGTGAGAAATGGCATGTTGATCAATGGAATATTATAAAACTATCAGTAGGAATGTGCACATGAACAAGACACAAAATAATCATCAAAGCATTGCAGTAGTGGTTAAAAATGTTCAAATGGATCCTTTTTAATTGGAAAAAAGTTGAGAAGAACAGGATGTGCGTAACTTCATTCTTTACACACAACAACATGCAGTCCTATTTCACACAGGCATTCCCTTTAACAGCCTCTCATAGAACCAGGGTTACCTTTGTGTTGATCCATTATGTAATACATAATCAAACAAAGAGTCTGAATTTTATGTTTTTTTAAGTGACATCAACTATGGCATATTTGTTTGCGCTGTTGCCAGTCTGAAGAATTCAAGCTTCCTGTCGTCACAGAACCTGCTATTCCCTTCCTGTCCAGCAGGGGTCCTTAATTGTTCTCAATGTTCACCTCCAGTCCACTTCCACCTGCACACAGTTCCCTCATCAGCTCCACAGCGTAAACACATATACCTGCACTGTAGTTATTATACCAGCTTTTAGTTTTGCGTGCCTACTTCGTCTCTTTGTATTTGGTGGCCCACATTGTACAAATAATTAAAATATAATTCAGAAACATGTGTATGTGTGTATGTATATATATATGTGGTTCCTGTTGGTCTTGTTACCGTTTTCCATTGCGTTTATCATGTGTATCTCAGTTGAACCACATAAAGGGGCGATTTTGCTTGCTTGCTATGAATTCTTAAGGGAAATGCTGAAAGACGCTTTAGGAATGTTTCCCAGTGTTTTAATGCGACTCTTGTCATTACAGTGACAGGAGGTGGACCAAAGTATCTGCAGTCATGAGCCAAACATTTAAGTCTATTTAATTGTTTGTAGCATTTTTTTCCCATGCCGGTGTTCATCAGTATGTTCCCATGGACTTTCTCAAATTGTGTATGTTTTTTTTTAATCCAGGGAATGTTTTAATAATAATACAACTGGTCAACTTTATTTATACAGCACTTTTCTAAACAAAGCCACAAAGTGCGTGACATGGTTCACAACAATCCAGGACTGCAATGAGGCAAATCAGACACTGACAATATTACACAAACAAAACGGAATTGAGTTCACTTTGAGATAATAAGATAAAAGTAGTGAACACAAATGCGACATGAAGCAGGTAGAAATGCATGTTTAATGGACTGACAAACACATGGAACATTTGTCGTTTACAATATATCAAAATTATACTCTATTCCATTAAGAAACATATGGCACTTTGTCCAAGGCAAGCACACTGAAAAGTAAAACATTCCTTCATCATCCATCATGTGCAGATTTTCAGTCTCAGTCAAAGTCTATAATCTACGAGTTGCTATTGTAAAATGAGATTAATGTTGAATAGAGCCTGGTGAACATTAAAGATAAGTAACTTAAACAGAAAAACATACTGACGTTCTTATTATAGTGAACATCTTTGTTTCCCAACGTCTTTAGTCATGCAGCTCAACCACAGGACTTGGCTTCAGCTTCCACCAGTGTGTTAAATTAGTCCGTCCCACTCAAGGCCGTCAGGCTGCCATCCAGATGGTGAATGAGATGAGCAGGGTCGGTAAAACTGTCAGTGGCGTCACGCAGCCGGCATACAGCACGGCTCCCACGCCACACAGTGCAGTCAAGTAGGCACTCATCCTGCTGCACACAATCTTCCGTACTGTTGTGCAGAACTATGAGAAAGAGAGTGAGAATTAGTCAGTGTGTTTTGAGATTTAAATAATCACAGATTGGCAGCGCGGTAGAGGTCTGCCATGGAGGGAGAAAGGTCTTCATTAGCTACGGAAGGGCAATCGTTTAAGTAACACTAGGTGGAGCTACTCGCCTCGTGAATACTGAAACAAACAACCGTGCTGTGAGATTTACTTTTGACAATGTCAGTAAATCTGTAAATTTCAGTGTTAACGTCATTGAGAAATAATCACACACTATCATAAGTACATTAACTGTGGATTAACTCTAATCCACAGTTAATGTATGCTAAATCCATGGGGGAAAAAACAACTGATGACATTGCAAATGCTGCACGAGCAATGAACTGAACACCTTTTGGCTTTTGAATGTGATCTTTCTCATTTCATGGTCTCCAGAAGGCAAAGAGTCACTGGGCAAGACTTCAGGCAAAGAGTCACAATGAACACAGTTCAACAAATCACTTTTAAATCTTTGCTAAAAAAAAAAGTTTTTCAGCCATAACATAAATAATGATTTATATAGATTCATAAACTAAATGAATTGATTAAAAGTACTTTGGATTTCTCTTGTATAGGTACTTTTTTAGTTTGTTATTTTAATACTAACTCCTTTTTATGACCTTAAATTAGTAATCGGTAGAAGAGCTTCTTTCCTGCAATTACAATCAAAGTGATTGGGGAACAAATGTACAGCCCTGGTTCCAATTTACAGTCCAAAATAATTGTAGCTCAGCAAGAAAAGTTTGTCAATGCAAATAAAACATTTTGTAATAAAAATGTTTTACGTACTTTTGGAAGGTACCTTCTTAGAATGTCAAACTCCGATTGTTAAAGCCTCCTGTTAGCTTTGGTGACACATTGCAATGCATTTTGTCAAAGAATGAGGACTGTGGATTTGGCGAGGACACAATATGGTTTTGGACAGTATAGACAGAAAAATGAAAACTGATGTTTAGTCTTTCTGCTGAGAGGAGAAGAGAGACTCTACCTGGTACGTCTGGTAGCTGATGGCCATGCCGTATCTGCAGTACATGACATAGTGTTCACAGTTGTACCACAGTAAGCTGTATGTGACTGAACCCAGGAATTTCTCCGCCCTTCTGGCCACCTCGTCCCCGTCCAAAGGAGGCTGGCTGCACACTTTGTCCATGTGGTTGATCAGAATCTCTGAGCCGTACGCAAAATCCACCACCGAGTCCACTCTGACGCTGGCAATCTTAGCCAGAACCCCCAGCAGGAGGCGGTTATTTGTTACCATCTTTGCAATTGCAGATTTATTCTTAGAAATCACAGGCAGGATGTCCGGGATGAGGTGAGCCACGCGATTATCGCCCAGGTAGATGCCAAAGTGCGTGAACAACGTCCTGGGGACTTCTAATAGATCCCCACGCTTGTAAAGAGAAAGGTCATGTTTCGAGTCGCCGTCCTCCTCCTTCTTGGACGCTACGTAGAAAAAGTTGAGCAGCTGGAAAAGAAACATGATGGCAGTATGCTGCAAAGTGCCGGACACCCGTTTTATTTCAGTTGTTATTGGGAGGGGCGGTTTTGTAGGATTAGAGATTGGTCAACAGTTCAGTAAGATTTTGAAAGAAATAAAGGAGCTTTCTCTAATCACTTCGCTGTGTGGTTGGTTTTTCCAACTCATGCCTTGTTGTAAGAAGGTCAAAGGTCCTCAATAAGAAGGCTGCCTTGGCTACAAGTTAAATCCTCCTTTTTGAAAAGGTCACTCATATTGAGCAATCACATAAACTGCCTTGGGCTGCACGTGGTTTAGTGGCTAGTCACCTCACAGCAAAGTGTGGTTCCCGGTCCAGGCTGTTGACGTTCTCCCCGTGGCAGCGTGGGTTCTCTCCGGGTTCTCCGGTTTCCCCCCACAGTCCAAAGACATGCAGTTTAGGTTAATTGGACTCTAAATTGCCCATAGGTGTGAATGGGATCGCGAATGGTGCCGTGCCTGTCCAGGTGAACCCGGCCTTCGCCTATTGTCAACGGGGATCGGCGCCAGCGGCCCGCGACCCTGAACAGGATAAGCGGTTCGGATAATGAAATAAACGGCCTTTGTTTTTCGTGGATTGTTGTGCAGCGCTGTAAATTCTTTTCACCGTTATTCAGCACTTTCTTGGACATTTAGAAGAAGAAAAAAACAATTATAATAGTATATGTATTAGGCTGCACAACCAGCTCTGCTCCAGTAGACCACACAACACTGTGCAATATAAATGCACTGTGCAATAAGTTATTCTGCCTGTATCAATATATTTCAGTTATTGTTGATTCTTTACTGTTTTTTTTCTTTTTTTATTGCTTATTTATAATACTTGTTTTTGTTTTTTCTCTTTACCCTCTGCTGCTGTCATCCTGTACATTTCCCCACTGCGGGACTAATAAATGGTTATCTCACCTTATCTTATCTTATCTTAAATATTTTTATTGAAATGTTAAGTCAGTACAGACAAAGCAAAAAGACTCAGCAGTTTATTGACACTGCTTTCATGTGATTGATTGAAATGGTGCTATTGTTACTCACTCATACAGGGCACACAAGTACAAATAAATTGTTTTATTAAATATTTGTCATATTTATAGCAATATATTAAGAACACTACTATAAAATACCAATCATACTGTATATACATTAAGATATTGCTGTAGTCAAAGCACCACTGTACATTATATTCATTTTAGTGGCGACTCAGATGTGAGCAAAAATGGATCGCGATCTGTATTCTCATATCAAAAATGTATTTCCCCACACTTTTATGAGAGGGCAGATATAAGTCAGATAGCGAACTATTAATGCATTTATCAAAACATTAAACATTGTCTACACAATCAAATTGTAATGCAGACTCATAAGGCATCGAAGGCACCGAACTGACCGCTTTCAGGTCAGTTTGGTGCCAAATAAAAGTTCAGGTGCAGGTGATTAGTGCTGAACTCCTTTAACCAGCCATCCACAGAGTGAAGGGAATAAGAACTGTGGGTAATGTAGTTGACGGTGCCATGCCGAAGAACACGATGGAGATCATTCCGAGGAGGCCGGTGAAGATCACGCTGCGCTGGTCTCTGATGACGGATTTCAAGCACTCACAGAACTACAAAGGAAAGACATGCAATTCATTATTTCACTCATTGTGATTGATGTCCAATGGCTGCAGCATAGAAAAAGTCTGCTAAAATCATACCTTTCATAGTTTGACCACCACATTAAATCAGTGTGCGTGGTTAGCATGGAGGGAACCATAGCAACAGCACTCCCCACCAGTGACGGTTAAACTCTAAACTGGATTACAAATTTTGCAAAGCGGGACTGCCACTTGGCTCTGAAGTGCAAAAACGAGGCCCAATCAGTGTTTGTTGCTTCAGCTAATCAGATTTGCCGATTTGCGTTGGAATGTGCACCACTTAAAGTACAATAAGAACCAAGTCATGCCCTTCATTATAAAGGTTGCTTGCGATATTTTATAGCCGAATTAGAAATATAGAAAACTTCTGCTAACACCAGAGAAAAAGGATTACATACATTTTTTTATTTTTTAGAGAACAAGACGGCCCACATGGTAAATCTACTCAAATGACTAATGAATGACACGACAATTTGCATGCTTTTCGCTATTTTACGCCATGCAGTCTGCACCGACTGCAATGTAAACACATAAGAGTGAATATCTATTATATTTTTGGGAGAGTTTTTCCTTCTCCGATGTGAGGTCCCGGGACACGAATGTCCGATGTGTACAGATTGTAAAACCCTCCGAGGCAAATTTGTGATTTGTGATTTTGGGCATTACAAAATAAACTGAATGGAATATGTTGTGCTCAGAGAAACCCAGTGTATATAAAAGTCAGAAAATGGATTTCGTACTCATGTTACATTATTTACTTTTTACTTAGTGTACGTACTTATTTAAGATCAACCATGTTGTTGTTTCTTTTAAAGTAGCAAAGTGGTTTTGTTACCTAAACCTAACTGCAGACATTTCACATGAAAAACCTGAAATGTTTTATCATGACACATGGAGTGTCTTACACATGTCGTGCTTTGTGTACGCCTATAAAAGCAGGTTGAGGTTGTAAATTAGTTGAGACCATGAGCTCTTAAGTGAACTGATCACGAGACGAGATTTGTCAGGATCTGGGTCGCACACCTCGGTTAAAACCTTCCTACGGCTCACCTGACCTCAATGTGTGGACCTGTCTGGGAGGATCCTGTGCCAGAATGTAAAGACCTTGTTTTTTAGTTATGATCTGCTCACGTGGTGCATATTCCTGAATAAAGCTGCTCCAACAGAGTACTATAGTTGTTGTTTAGGTCTTTGTGAGCACTCTATCTAAACTTTAGAGACAAAGACCTAAACTACAATCAGAATCAGAACTATTTATTTGTATGTTACACATACGAGGGGTTTGTCTTGGCGGGTGGTGCATATACTTTAGACAAACAACAACAATCAGCACAGTGCAGAAATAGAAACATATTACATTTACATTAGAATATAAAATAACAGTACTATAGACAAGTGTACTGTAGGTGTATAAGTGTAATGTTAAAGTGACATGTGTATTTAAATATGAGGTATGAAGGGCTGTGCAGGGGATATATTCTAATTAATATGTATTAATTAATATTAGGATAACATGGTTGGGCTCTAAAGTTCCATTTAGATTTTAAAGGGAACTTTGAGGCGTTCAAATCCATCTACAGAGGCTGCAGGGGCCCAATGGGGAAGTCAACAGGGGCCCAACAACAACAACATCTGGGCCTCCACAACACATCCATCCCATAGTTAGACTGACAACAAGCACACTGTAAAAAAAAAGTGAAAGAGGATTTGAACACAGCATCTTTCTTGATGATGATGGTACACAGTATTGTACCTCAATCCGTGCACATGTCCGAACTAATCATGTCGTTTCCATCACGCGTAATGATGATTACCTTCTCTGTTTGCCGGCTCTCTGCAGACCCGTATCTGCAATCTGTCACAAAGTGTTCACAGTTGTACCACAGCAGGCTGTACGGAACTGTTCCGATGAGATGTTCCGCTCTCTGCGCCACGTCTTCATTGGGGAGAGCCGTGCTGTGCGCCGTCTTATCCATGTGGTTGATCAGTACGTTGGAGCCGTACGCGAAGTCCTCCAGCGCGTCCACGCGCACCGTGGCGCGCCTGTAGATGCAGCCGAGGATGAGCCTCTTGTTCGTGATGACGGAACCGATGAGCGCCTCGTCGTTTGAAAACACGGGAAGGATATCTGGGATCAGGTGAGCGACTTTGTTGTCGCCTAGGTAAATGCCGTAGTGGGTGAAGACGGTTCTGGGGACCTCCAGCAGGTCTCCCCTGCGGAAGGGCGGCGCGGGGCCGCGCTGCGCGTGCCGCTCGTGGTCCTCACCGGCGTCCGCGCAGCTGGACTCAAAGAGTTTGAAGATGGAGAATAGAGAGAGCTTCTCCACCAGGAAGGTCAGCAGCTGCAGCATCTCGAGAGCTTTAGGGGGAAGTGTCCTGAAGTGCTCCAGTCAAAGGAGCTTTTTATCCTCACTGGCACGAGGAGGAGAGAAAGCTCCGAGGACAGGAGTGGCCACGAGTGACCATTGTGCACGTGCAGCCTCCAGCATATTCTATATGTTTTGTATGATGTATTTTTCTCCAGCCGGAGGCTTATGGCTCTTTCTTAAATACTTACAATAATCGCCTTACATACTAAAGCGGATGAATAGGAGGCAGTTTAGTTGAAAGAAGAAGCATGTTTACAAATAATAAGAATATAAAAAATAGTATTAGAATGCATAACATGGATGAAAAATATAACCTACTCCTAATTGTTTTTTCTGACAGCAGCAGACAGCTATTTCAGAGAAGAAGCTCAGATGAATCCAGTTGGCACCTGTAGCTCAACAGTCCAATAGCTCCCTCAGAAGTTGTGGTGGAGACCAAAACCAGAGTGAATATTGGACTGACATTAGTAAGGGGCCCAATTGTGTTTTTCCGTGTCAGTTTTTCAATTTTAAAATATCTAAAGCGTTGAAATCATACAAACAGATGTATTGGGATTTCTTATAATTACAGCGTAAACATTGTCTTACAGCAGACAGGGAACAACCTTGATAAGTGACTGATGATTGACCACATTTGATACAATGATGCATGTAAATCGTCATCAATCCTATCATGCAGGGATCACATTTTCTCTTTTGCGTGTTATATGAATTGATGGCAGATTAATTTGCAGATTTTTTTAAAAGTAACAATTCCGGTTAAAGTAAATATCCTGCAGTACATTATTTATTTCTTAAATATAGGAGTACAGAGGAGCAATAGAAATAATAAAGTACAAATACCTGAAAATTGTTCTTTAATACAGTACCTAAGTAAATGTGTTTAGTAACTTTACACTACTGATCTTTACAAGATCAAAGCATAAGTCCATAAATGCAAAAAAAGTATTAAGAATTAATAAAATAAAGAATAAAAACAACAACTTTGCTTTAATTTTGCTAAACTGATGTTTGTTTTGTTTGTTTTTCCAAGTTTTGTTTTCCCTTTTGATGATTTGACTGCCTCTATGTGAAAGATATGTCTAATTAGACTATTTAAGCCGATTCCGCTCCTGATGCGGCCGAGCAGAGGACCTGGTGGGCCGAGCACGTTGTTGACTCACAGCGGCCGGTCTGTTCTGTCCCATCATCAAGAATCACTGTTGGGGGGAAAACAACCCTGTGCTGGATGGTCTGCACCTTCTCATATGAGATAACACATTCCTTTCACCAGATTACCGTAATCCTGTAGGCTTCATTTGACCCAGAAAATACTTTGAGAAAGCCTTTTTCTTGTGTCTTTGACGCAATCCTGGCAGCAGGGATACATGTTCGCTGTATGTGTTTTAATTTAGACAGCTGCTTTTTTTTGGTATGAGAAAACTAGTTTGTCCCACATTTTGAGAAAAAGTGTGTGTGATTACTGAGTTCACAGCACTATCGGCTCAAATCTTGAACCGAAACATGCACTAAAGTTTAGTGCATGTTTTATAGATGCAAGTGTTCTCTGCACTGCTCTCATATGGAAATGACAGCTGATAATATCACACCGTCCGATAAATAACTACGTAGTACAAATACCAAGCCGGCTAATAAATGGCACAATGAGCAGAGACAAATTAATATACAAGATGTGTCCCTGCAGGGCCAAATTATCGCACCCTAAACTGTATGTGAACATGGAAGCCAAGCAGAGAAGAATGACTTCATATGGCCGTGCTCATATGAGGGTATCCAGGTCACCTGAGTTTCATTGAAAACCAGAGACGTCCCAAAGTCGTTCATGGTGTGTGAAAAACAAAGTGTCGAGCTCGCTGTATGTTTTTCCTTCATTCGGCTGAGTCGATTTACCGTCTGTGACCACCGGTTGAACCCTGAGGCGGTATTACAACAAACCTTTGGCCTCTGTCATGGGGGAGATTTACGCCATGGTCAAATGGCTCCAGACTTATAGTTGTGACCGACAGGGGACCCTAACAGGGCTCTTTAAATGTAGTTCCTGGTCCGACCACCTGTGAACTGTGCTGACTTTGTTCTTCGGCCTTCGAAACTTAAATTGATTACCGACGGACGTATTCCCAATGTCTTATAAATACAGAAATACAATAACTCTGTTTATCTTTTCAGTTGTTTTCTATCCTGATACACTCAATGTCAGTGTCGGCCTCAGTGTCTGAATCACACAACAACAACAGCCCAAAGTGTGTCTTCACATCCTGGATACAGTGTTCACAGAGAGTGCCCAAAGTCTTCATGGCACTTTGAGAAAGAAAGAAACACTTTCCATCTGGTGTTTTCTCACAAAGAGGCCAGTTCAGCAAAAGTTCAGCACTGTTTAGGTTCATGGGCCTGGCAGTTCATTCTCAGGTCAGCGAGGCTGTATACCCGTCCCGGGCCTGTTTTTTTCCACATAATAAAACCAGGTCACACAAGAGGTAGTAAAGGGACAATTTATCATCTTATGTCAACATGGGGCCCACAGATGAAGCCTTATCGAGATGTAGTTTATGACATGCATCTCCACTGTTTATATGTAGCTACATAGATGTGTGGTAGTAGTTTAACTGTGCAGCACACTGCACAGCATATTGGAGTGATAATACCAGTGACCTTGAACAGTGGGGAACTGCAAACATTCCTCAGGGGAAAAAGCAAAACATTGCTCTTGATACCCCTCTCATTTTCACCCAGCACTGCTAAAAAATGCATATAATTTACAATGATAAAGTGAAAGATTTATTAACTCACTGACATTATGATTTTAAAACAGCAGACACATATTTCTCTTTTGAATGTGGGCATTTGTCACTAATGGACAAAGTCTATTTCTATTTAGTGTGACTCACAACAGCATGAAACCATGAGCTCTGTGGTCATGGATGGATTACTGAACGGGCCTGCTAGGCCCAGGGTCCAAAATGCGGGTCACTCAACGAGACCCATACAAACAGGAAGAGACTTAATATGAACCCAAAGAGACACAAAACAACTACAAAGAGATGCAAAGATACTACAAAGAAACACAAGACGATAACAAATAATTGCAAATAAACTGCAGAAACAGAAAGCAACTTTATTCTGCGTTCTAAATTGCTGTCTATGTACTTATACACAGAACCTCTCACGGAAAGATAGAAATGCACACACAGCTAAAAACAAGGACAACAAAGACAATAGAAAATAAGATAATCCTTTATTACAGCAGCCTTGCACACAAGAGACACATAGTAAATAAAAAAGTCAAGTAATATAAATAAACAGTAAAACAGTAATAATAAAAACAGTAAAGAAGAAGAATACAGTAGCAATATTAAATTAAATATACAGACTGAATAAAACAAGTATATAAAGTACTTATATGTATGTATATTGCATACAGTGTTCGTGCTCAGCTTATTATGCAGCCTGACAGCAGCGGGAAGGAAGGACTTTCGGTAATAGCAGCATAAATACAGTAAATATAACAAAGAGTGCACACTAAGTTTCCCAGACATTTACTTTCCTATATTTATATAAAGACGTTGTTCTTTTTCCACCTTTTGTGTTAAAAGTACTTCAACCAGCGCCTCGCAGCGGCACCAAACACCACCTCCAACAGCACGTCGGGCGGCTCCAGTGAAGACTACGACTACGACAGCTGGATGGTGTTGCTTTCCCAGCTGCCCCTGCTGCTGTTCACGCTGCTCAACGCTTTCCTGCACCAGCGGTAAGAAACTCCCGAACGCAAGCAGCGGCTTCGCGTCCCGTGTGAACGCAGCGGCTTCACCCTCTCGTGTCTCTGCAGGGTGCGGCAGCGTCTCCGCGTGGCCGTCAGCCTGATCTTCATCCTGCTGCTCTTCTGCCTCACCGCCGCTATGGTCCAGGTGCCTATGCGGCCGGACACCTTCTTCTCCGTCACCATGGCCACCATCTGGTTCATGAACAGTAGGTTATTCATTCATTGACGCGGATTAAAGTTACCGTGAGGAACTTTTAACTGGTTATAAAACTCAATGTAATACTGAGGCAGGGTTCTTATGGTCATGGAACACCTGGAAAAGTCACAAAAAAACTGCTTCAAAAAGTTTAGTAAAAGTCATGTAAATGTATTATATTCATGTGTTCATGACGTTCATTTACGCTGAGTTTGAAATAATTAATATGCTTTTAAAAGAAAGACGCTCAAAATATAAGCAGGCATACATACAGGCATCTATATAAATGTTTATTCTTTTAATCAAACTACTGTCTCATTCATTTGAGTCATTTAAGGTTTACTGTATGCTTTGTATTCTCATTGTTAGTTTAAATATTACATTTACTCACTTTTTACTGTTTACACCCAGATTTCACTAAATGTTTGGTCATGGAAATTTGGTTTAAAGTCATGGAAATCCATTGGTCACAATGTGTATGAACCCTGAATAAGGAAACAAGACCGCCAGCGAGAAGATTGATCTCAATGCTTGTCATCGGTGCCAAAGAATTCATCGCAAAATCAGATGAAATCATGCAGGTTTACCCAAAAAACTCCTTCAGCTCTGACTCCGAGGGAGCCAACTCCATTTTTTGGAAAGAAGGACTGTCAGACCCTGCTGCAGTAAAATTACATGTGTTTGGAAGCACTACCGCTTTTGTCCACAGGGGTCGCCAAAATCAACAAAATGAAAGTTCCTCGTAGTAGCTTTAAAATGAACATCACTGCTCTTCATAACACCTGTTATAATAATACGTGTGTGTGTGTGTGTGTGTGTGTGTGTGTGTGTGTGTGTGTGTGTGTGTGTGTGTGTGTGTGTGTGTGTGTGTGTAGTGTTCAGTGCGGTGCTGCATAGCAGCCTGTACGGCCTGGTCAGTCTGTTCCCTCCAAATTACAGCTCCCTCTTCATGAGCGGTCAGGGTCTGGCCGGGATCTTCGCCGCACTCGCGATGCTCATCTCCATCTTAAGTGAGTAAGGACAGTGCGGACAAACGAAGAATTATCGTAGAAAAATGTTTAAATTGAATATACTTTGTTTTTCAGTGACTTTTAGGTTCAGATACAACAACTGACCGTTATTTAAATGTCAGTAAAAAAGTATGAATCAAACATTTTCGGGCTGCGATTAATTATTATTTTCACCAATGATTAATCTGCCAATCGTTTTCGCAATAAACCGATTATTATTATTAGTATTAAAGTAAAAATAAATGCCACAAAATATCAGCAAAATAATTACCTGTCTATCGACTAATCGATGAATGACTGAACTTTTATAATAGAGCGTAGAACTTTCAGAGATAACCTATCGACTGTTATTTATTTGATATTAATAACGATCCCATGTTTTTTTTATTAGCGATCAAGACATTTTTCAGTGTAAAAGTATTCACAATATGAAAACACTGATTTCTAAATTACATCATGAAAGTCTCATGTCGCCGTTATCCGAGCCTAAATAATTATGATTCACAATATAATCCCGATAATCATTCAAATATACTTAAAACTCTTTAAAAAAGGCCCTAAAACACTGTTATCATTATTACTTTACATTTTGTAAAGACACTAACAGGACAAACATCTCCTTTTAGTGAAAAACACAAAACTTAAGATAAGATAATCATGAATTATAAAGCCCTTCTGCATAAATAAAGGTTATCAACATCGTATGAGTTTCTTCTCACATGATAATTCTTTGAAGACCTTTTTTCTTTTTTTTACGATCAACTCATTTAGATATACTACAAAAATCGTCTCATCCCGACCTCAAACGCATCATACCAATGTCACTGTTAGAATCAGTCTACTATAGTATGATATATATCAGTGTTAGTGGCTGTAGTCGGGTACAATATTCTCCTTTTTGGTGGTAAATGAAGCTCTTTGGCTCAGCGGCGTTGGGATACTTCATCACCCTGTGTGCCGCCACTCTGGCGACGCTGCTGTGTTATCTGCTGCTGAGAGGAAACTATTCATGAGGAACAGTCAGAAGGAGACAAATTTGGGTCCACAAACATTTTGGGGATAACTCAAGAGCAATAACAATAAGCATTAAAAAAAGAAAGAAAATGTGGGCACCTCCAGCCGTTCTCACACACTGAAAAAAAACAGCAACCCTCACTATGCTAAAAGTCAAAATTATATTATTATCATATAATATACATTTATTAGTTAAAAGCATTATTTAATTATTACATTTTTAATTTATTATTTTATTCAAAACAAACTATTAAAATAATATTATTAAAATAATTAATATATAATTAAAATTTAATTTCAAAATGTGCATTTCATAAAAGAATTCTGTCAGTAACAGGTACCTGGATTAGTGCAACCCACATACTGAGTGTACATCCTAGGATGCAGCCTTCACGCTAGAGAATTTTAATTTTATTACATAATTGCTTGGACATTTCCCCCCTAACTTGTTTTTATTTTGTCCATCGATCTGTGTTTGGTTCCAGTTCTCTAAATAATAGCTCAGCCATGCATGTGCTTCTTAAAACTTAAGCCTGTGTGAAACGTTCTTTGTTTTCTGACGCTAATTATCATGCAGACTGCAGGAAGCGATTTAATGCTCTTCTGTGTCCACAATGCAACATGTTGTGAGGCACAGTAGACAATCAAGTTCAAAAGCACAACTCAGAGTCAGGTGGCAGGCAAAGTTCTGTAGTTGTATATTCAGGCAGGGGTCAAAACCAGTAGATCAATCAAACAGGCAAACAAATCCAATAAGGGGCAGGCAAAATCCAAGGTAGGCAAGACAGGCAAAAACAGGGTCAGAACAGGTAGGCAGAAAGTACAGAGATACGCTGGAGAGTTTGGCACAATGGACAAGACAATCTGACAGACATGATGAAAACACTTAACATGACGGGGAATCCGTGCCACATGTAAACTAATAGAAAAACACTTTTTAAAACTCCACCAGCGATTGATTTGTCTTCCTTATGCGCCACAAATGAACAAAGACATTTGCACACAGCTTTTCAGTTAAATTCGTTATTTTATCTCCAGTGTACCAATTATATTAAGTTGTATTATATGATATACTACATCGTAGTCATATTTATGTTTATCTCATATAAAATGTCATTGCAAACAGTCAAATGTATCTCAATTCATTCCCCTCATAATTTTCCATGTGTGTCTTCTCTTAACCTAAACTACATAATTGGGTTCTGAATGTTAATAAAGTCTTCAATCTGAAGGCGTGCATTCTGATTATTGGGTATGCATGTTTGGTTGATTGTGGTTCCACTCCCACTAGTGGTGTTACCTCACAGTGCTGCCAAGCCAAGAAGAGTCGACACCATTCACCGAACTTAGAGAGCAACACAAGTGAAGAAAGAAGAATGAGGTGTTGTTGTCAGTTTACTCCTTGGCTGTGTGCCTCAACAATAATGCCTTTACTGTTTGCAAGTAGCAGCTTTTTTTGAGTACTGTAGCTGGTGTTTGTGAAATATGTCAAAATCTGACTTACCTTGGCGTGAAATTACTACTTTGTTAAAGTAACTTTGGGTCGTGGAGAAAAGAAACAGACGGGTGGGAGGGACAGAAGTCTGCTGTGTCCAAATCCAACATGTTGTCCTGGAAGGACAGTTTTAAAAGTTTTGACTTACTATCTAAAATTAATGACAAGAGTCAATTAACAGTCTCATCATATTTACTTACAAAATTAACTTTATTTTGAGTGACATATGAGAGGCCTGCAGATTGTTTTCTCTTCAGAATTATTCCTCTATTTTAGTTTATTTTCCTTTTTTTTCAGAAATGGGCCTCAGTATATATTTCAGATGCCCTATAATGATATTTAACTCTGCAAGCCAACTAAAAATGAGTACTTTCTGTATTCTTGTTTCACCAACAAGTTGGCATGTCTTTATTGACTACACACTGAAGTTAATATTTCACAGGGAAGTTGTTTTAATGACATTTTGTCAGTAAGGAATGACTCATGTTGTCATTTGTCTCTGATTTATATAAATGTGCGTAGTTCCCAAATGGAATAAACCCAATTTGACTGACAGTCAAAGTTCATTAGAATAAAATGCCATCAAATATTTTACCAAAAAGGGCAACAATATACAAAGCGGAGTCGTCATACTTTTCAACTTCCTTTGTCATAGCCGGCACATACAGTTAATGTTGAAGTCGCATGACGCTGGGTCCCGCTGGCGCAACTTCCGTGCCCATCAAATCTGAGAAATGATCAATATTTGAGTCACAGTGTTGTCCCAACGCAGCGATTGGGTTGTTTGCGTATGAACCCCTGATCCAACACTGACCTCGTTCAGATAAATATCCCACAGAGTGGAGCAGCTTGTCATTCTCCAAATAGAAGGCAGCATGGCTCCATCCCTACTTGTAACAGCGGGAGGACTTCTACTACTTTTCTCCTTCTCGTCGGCAGTAAGTCACTGAATTTTGATTGTTTGCTGCCTCGCTTTTCTTGAGCACAAACACTGAGATCATTTCGTTGTTGTTGTTTTTTTGTGCAGCAAATCCGAGGAGACAACCTTCATCAGCCAGCCCGAGGAGACAACCTTCATCAGCCAGCCCGAGGAGACAACCTTGGACCATGCACACCAAATGACGGCTTTGTAAGTAGCTACAAAAAAACAATCTTCTTCTTTCTGTTTGGATTGTTGGTGTAAATATAAATGGCTTTGTACGTGCCCTATGTGTATTCAGGGAACGTACTGTCCTACAACATGTGGAGTGGCTGATTACTTCCTGAGGTACATGCCAAACGTGGACCAGAATTTGGATAGAATGCAACAGCAACTTGACCAGATTTCCAACTTGACCCAGGGGGCTCAAAAAACAATCGACTACATGAAAGATTCGACTACTCATGCCCAAAAGAATACACAGCCAGGTAACACACATCACAGCTGCGCTTGAGTCCCCTTATTAATAGGACACGATCAGATATTTACCTACTTTAAACTCCTCTTTATAAACTCTTAATATAGTCAAAGTATTTAAAACTGGTGTTAAGTGTTCTGAAACTGCGTTGAGAACATTACTGACAGACTTCTTTTTATTTCAGACTACTACAAACAATCAACAAATATGCTGGATGATATTCTTCGATTTGAAAAGACCTACAATACACAGGCACAGCAAATACAGTAAGTTACCAGTCGCAATGAAATTAAACCATTTGACATAAACTCTTGGTATGACTCGGCACATTTACTCAAGTGCTGGACAATTTTGAGCTACATCTGTTCCACTCCATTGCTAAAAAGAAATGTTACACCTTTTATAATCAAATAGACTTATTTGACAGCTGTAGTTAAAAGTAAACTTTTTAGACAGTGGTGTTAAAATATACACGGTCCAAAATGTAATGCTAATGTAATGTAATTCTATAGAAAGTACAAAAACTATAAATGTACATATTTTTGGGCAATGATAAGTGTGTGAGTGTGTGTGTGTGTGTGTGTGTGTGTGTGTGTGTGTGTGTGTGTGTGTGTGTGTGTGTGTGTGTGTGTGTGTGTGTGTGTGTGTGTTCCAGTAACTAGCGTGTGGCTAGGTCATAACACTGTGTGCATAACTAACTAGCTAACGCCACTTTTTAAATGTGATCAGCATATAAATCATGATGCATTATTATAAATTGCACGTGAAGTGCGTCTTACCCACGAAGACATCAGTAATAATATTCTGATTTAAATCTAATGTCAATAGTATAAAAAGATAGTGTGTACTTTTACCTTTGATACTTTCCTGTCACTCGTCCCGGCCGCCCACAGCTTCAGGTCAATGCACGCCGGCCATCCTCGCCCACACAGGAATGGGCGTTCACTGGAACTCAGACTCACTCCTGATATTTAACAGAAAACACTTCACAATTATGTTTAACGTCTTTTACCAAATTTGGTTCCTCATGGTTTCCTTTTGCTTCGATATCATTTTCACATTTTCTTTTTCTTGTCTTATCTATTAAAGAATATATTTGAGCTTCATTGTCTTGTACTCCTCACTATGTAATCATCTTAGAGCTCGTACAACAACTCATATTTTCTTCCCTCTTTCCAGTGAGCTTCAGAATTTAGTTTCAACCAATGAGAGGAGAATGTCAGATTTGAAAAAACTCTCCATTGTGATGCAGCAGAGATGCAGTGAGCCCTGCAAAGAATCCGTTGAGATCCAGCCCCTCACGGGAACAGGTAGGAAAAATAACAAAAAATAACAAATTCATTGACCCTCTGGTCATTCCTGTTTCACAAGAGGTTTCTCAATCCCGCCTCATCTGAACCACGCTTGTCCTTGTTCAGTGTTTAGTTAGGGACTCAAAATCAATACGCTGCATCGATGCAAAGTAAACAGATTTATTCCACAGGAAATCAGATGAGACCGTTTTCCTAATAAGCTCATTCTCAGTGTTGTAATTCAAATAGATTTGGACACAACTACTTAAAAAAGTAATCCAACAGCAGGAAAATAATGTGATGGTTATTGTCTTGTTTTGTGAGGGTTTGTTGTGACATAATCAATAACACGTTGAACTAAACTCCTTCTTCTTCATCTTCTTCTTCATCTTCTTCATCTTCTTCATCTTCTTCCCTTTTCTTTCATCAGACTGCCAGGATGTTGCAAACAAAGGTGCCACCACCAGTGGCCTTTATTATGTGAGGCCGGCCAAGGCCACTGAGCAGTTCCTGGTCTATTGTGAGATTGACAGCTTTGGACGCGGCTTTACAGTCATTCAGAGGGTATGCTTCACTGCACGTGTCTGTTTCCTGTCTGTTTTCACACATTTCTCTGTGGATTAATAATGTTGAATCAAATTGAACAAGGAAGGAAAATGGCTCTTTGCTGTCTACACATCGATATTTTGCTTAAGAAGTAGAACTAAATACTCAGAAAAACAGTTTGGAATTTGCCAATCCTGAGAGCAACAAACTGATAAGGGGTTATATGAAAGATATTAGGAGTCATATGTTTAGATTTTTAAAAGCAAAAGGCCTTCACAAGTGTCATTAACACTTTCTTTGGATACCAGGATCAGAATCAGAATATATATAAATAAGAAGACATGATGGAGGCCGGTTATGTATTAAATCAGAAGTCTGATCAATTCATAATAATTTGACTGAATGGAAGGTTAACATAAATTATAATAAGACTGTCCCCGGCCCCCGACACTGACACTGATCACTTCTTCCCGTCCGCAGAGACGCGACGGCAGCGTGGACTTCCACAAGGACTGGATCCAGTACAAGAATGGCTTTGGCTACCTCTCACCGGATGACAGCACGGAGTTCTGGCTCGGGAACGAGAAGATCCATCTCCTGACGACCTCCAGTACCATGCCAACTGTGCTGAGGATAGAGCTTGTTGACTGGGAGGGCAACAAAAGGTATATGCATGCACACAAAACGCACAAACGATAACAGATTATGTAAGAGGCAGGGCAAACATGACCTGCCGAGGAGGTTCCCTTTGAAGAGGAAAGAAAATGACTCAACAGGTTACCAGAAACTAATCATCCGCCTCTCTCCAGACATGCCGACTACACCACGTTCCGATTGGGATCAGAGACCGACATGTACCGCCTGACATACGGCTACTACTTTGGCGGTGATGCTGGAGATGCTTTCGACGGCTTTGACTTTGGTGACGACCCCAGCGACAAGTTCTACACGTCTCACAACGGCATGCAGTTCAGCACTGAGGACAAGGACAACGACAAGTACCAGGGCAACTGCGCTCGGCAGGACGGCTCCGGCTGGTGGATGAACAGATGTCACGCTGCACACTTGAACGGCAAATACTACCAGGGTGAGAACACATGGCGAAAAGCAATGCCAAGTCTGTTTGTTGAAGTGTGTTTGAATGATCTGTTGAGCAGTATTATTAGAAGAAGAAGAATGATTATTGTTCTTATTTCATTTTATTATTGATGATGATGATAATAATTGTTTGAACAATGAACTCCCGCACACAGAACGACAAAACTCTCATCCAAATACATGAATAAGTAGAAATCATTTCCACTCTAAGCTGTCTGTGTTCTCTCCGTCTAGGTGGCAGGTACACCGAAAAGGATGCAGGTGAATTTGGCTTCGACAATGGCATCATTTGGGTGACTTGGCACAACCGCTGGTACTCCCTGAAGGAGACCACCATGAAGATCATTCCCCTCAACCGCATCACGGCGGGCGGCGGACAGCAGACGGGAGGGCAGGGGGGCCTGAAAGAGTTTGGCGGACTTTAAGTTGCCTAAAAAGTAGACAAACAAGCTTGTGATCTGCAGTTTCGGTGTTCAGCACAAAAATATCTCAAAGTCTACTTTTTTTTTCTTTTTTTTCTTTTTCATATTTTTCCTCTTGCATGTAGTGCTATTTATCAATCCAGATTGTTTTGTTGGTAGTTTCCTAGTTTTGGAGCTATCTGACATAAAGATGTATCTCGGCCAAGTGCAAACAAATACATTTGAAAAACTCAACAGCAATGTCTCTTTCCACAAATCATGACCCGGTTACTGATGCAGTTTAATGTATGAAGTTCCATGAAACTGCTCACAACAAAGTCTGTAGATTCAAAAGTAGCACCACATGTGAGAGGAAAAATATGTGATTTTGGGGTGAACTTTCCCTTTTTAAATGAAATGACATATATCCGTGGAAAATGTCTGCCTCCATGATGCTTCATGTTTTACTGATCTGACGTAGAAGAACACTGTTTGTCTTCCGTGTTGTTTTTAGCACTAAATCATGTCTTTTCTTAAAATGATCATTACCTCATGGCCTTAGTTTGGACTCAGTTGACACAAACAGTAGAGTCCATGCGACAAGCAGCTGAGGAGAGACAAAAACAACTCTGGGAAATAAATAATCAAGAACGCCACAAGATATGTCACTGAATTGACTGGAAATATGCACCTGTACAATGCAACAGCCTTGAAATAAATATCTCAACATCTCAAATGTAAATAATGTGTCCACTTCATTTGCTGTCAATAACTATTCAAATGATTATTAAAGTCTCACAAATGTAGCATTTATCTATAAGTATGGGGAAATGATGATTTTTTTTTAGCTTTCTGATTTTTCATATTCTTACAGATCTCTCACACACACACACACACACATGAGCATGAGAAAATAGCTGTACTTGCATTATATCAAAATGAATTGCTTTTTAATTATTGATCTGGCTGGAGGACCTTTTAAGCAAATGAAATGGCATGTTTGAAGGAAGCATGGCTAAAATCAATTTGCTTTATAAGAAACAAAACACAATCCATCGCCTATTCACTCCATACAATTAATAATTCAAAAATATTGACCTAGCCAGTGATACTCAAAGTGCTTTTAATGAGCACTTGAAACCATCCCAGTATAAGTTAGGAAATATGTAATTGAAATATCTAATTTGAAGTGCTCTTCAATCAAACTCTTAGTTGAACAAAAAAAAAATCCTCTCCCTGAAAGAATATTTAAACTTACGGTAATGTGCAGCTCGGCCGTAATCCTCTGACAAATATCGCTTAAAGCATTGACCTTTATTTATTTGTTGAGCAGTTTTTTATTTTCCTCACTAATACCCGAAGGTTACGCTGCCTCGACAGGTTATTCACAAACCTTTCCATGGCCGACCCTCCAAGACTTGACTGCAGGTAGTGAATATGACTCATTGTTACTCAGGACACCAAAAGAGTGGAGCAGAGTTCTTATCAGAGCATGGCGTGTTTATTTTGGTTTTGGACAGTTTATACTTTGCGTTGTGTACTTGTTCTCATGCATCATCACACTCACCTCAACAACGATGTGTGTAGTCCAAATTCCATCTTCGTTGCAGACAGTTGTGCCCAATAAGAAATGCCTCTGTATTGGCCTAATATAAGGGAGTATCTTTGTGCAAAACGGCTAGTTTTCCAAAGTCCCTAAAGTAAATGGTTGTTTTCCAAAATTGGTCTCACATTAATAAAAGTAAAAATTGCAAGAACAAGTTTAGTCCTAAACCAGATTGTTTGTTGGTTGTAGTCCTACAATGCAACTGCATGGCCACCCACACACTTTGCACCAACTACCTTATGTGTTTTGGCATTGAAGGACTGGGTAACCATGAATCAATTGGGCAAACATGACTCAGAGGCAGGTAAACCAAACTTTGGCCTTTTGTTCTCACTGCAAGTTACACTCATTGCATCCGAACGTACACACAATAATTACTAGTGAAAAAAAAAGTGATTTCATGAATCACGTCATAACATTATCTTGTGCAACCGTGGTGGTTTATTTTCTTTCTTTATTTGTTTGAGTTGTTTTGCTAAATTGCATAGGTATCCCCCTCCTGGCCGGTAGGTGGCGCCAACAGACTTCTAGCTGCGGTTGGGGACGTTCACTTCCGGGGCGTTCGGTCACCGGCTTGCTGTGATGGCCATGTTTTCAGGATTGTGATACATTTTTTGAGAGCGACCAAACAATAATCATAAAAAAAAGAAAGTAGCTCTTCAGCTGTGGTGTTGTTTCCGTGTTCATATCACCAAGATGGCCGAGGTAAGCCGCGGTTGGAAGTCTTGTCCCGGTGATTTCTTTCTCTCCCGCTCAGGGCTGCTCCAGGATGTACACCGTGTCGGGTCCGGCTAAGTGCTGGATCGCGTTAGGTCTACGTTACGATTCATTGCCCGTGTAACTTATATTTAAGGAGTAGAGCCATGTAAAAATGTTGCAGTTTTTTGTGAGTACACTACCATTGTATTAAATGTGATTATTTCATTGTACAGGATGTCCAGAAGCACTCAGTCCACACTCTGGTGTTCAGGTCTCTGAAACGGACGCATGATATGTTTGTGTCCGACCACGCGAAGTCCATCGCACTGGATGACGAGAGGTAACTTCGGCTAAATGTCTCTCTGTTACACAGCTTGTTTGAGCTCCATTTCATTTGTTTCTACAAGTACTGTTATATTTAATCATTCATTCATCTTTAACTGGGGGTAATATAATACAGTGAACCCAGTCCGGTTTTGGTAAAGTAAAGAGAAGAAGAACCAGTGACACGTATTTCCGCTTCCATGATTATGATGAATAACAAATCTTTCGGCTTCACAAACTTGTTATTATAGTAGCTGTTTGATAGCTATTTTAAAGATGTGTAATAGCTTTTCACAAAAAGCCTCAATGCTTGTTAACTTGTAATTCAAGACCAAATAAAGTTAGTTAAGTGTGATTGCAAGGCAGTAAATAAGAGACTTTTAAACGCAGGGCTGGGCAATATATCCTAAAAGATCATTGTTATGGTATTGATAAGGAAAATGTTCCATTATTACTTAAAAATATGCGGCTGTCCAAGATATAAATGGAATATATCGTGAGACTGCTCTTTGGTAATATTGGTCAATTAATGTGATGGTTAGTCGGGTTTATAATTCATTGGCTTAACCAAAACCGATGAATTGGTTTTTAATGTGTCAGCCACATGAGTTGTTAGCCATTAGCCATGTTAGTTATGCACTAAAGTAACACACCAATCCACGAGCAAAGATTTGATCGATAGCAATCGCTCCAAAAACAATGCTTTACGCCAAGTCTGATGCACCATTTGTGTATCTTGTATTCGCAGCCACAAGATGAAGATGGGTGTGAAACTGAAGGCGGACTACAGTGCAGTTTTACACATGCCTGTCCTGAAGGAAGGGACGGACAGAGTGTCGCAGCTTCCCGGCAGTCTGCACGGCCACCAGAGCTACACGCAGCCGGGTGAGGATCACATGAACGCAGTATTTTACAGTTGATTATAAAGACATGCAGCCATGCAGATGTTTTATTTCCGTGCTTCCAGTATTAGCAGAGGTCTTGTTATCTATTTGGACCGGTTTTAAGAAATCTTCCTTGTTGTTGGTGCTCAAAAACTAGCTCATGTGTGGGTGGTTTTCCCCCCAATGTGTTTCAGGGGATGACCCAGAATACCTGATCACCGGGACACATGCTTATCCCTCTGGACCTGGTGAGCACTGTGCTACTGGTGTAACCAAGCTGCATGCATGTGATCGTGCTGAGCCCGCTCGATGAACTGCATCAGCATTATTCACGCATTTAATAGCATTACATTTCTTCCAATAGGAGTGGCCTTGACTGCTGACACAAAGATGCACAGGAATCCAAGTGAGGGAGGAGTCCACTCCATGGCGCTGGCTTTGCCGCCATCACAAGCCAGGTAAACCTTTTTCCCCTCCACAGTGTTGCTGGTCCTAATTTGACGTAAACGCTTAAGTTGAAGTTTTTATGTACAACTTATTCACATTTATAAACAATATCCACGTGTTTTTTTTATTATTTCAGGCTGGACGCAAGCCGCACTGCAGCCACTGTCGCCGACATCCATCGACATGCCGGAGGAGCAGAGAGATCTCACCCCCCGTCGACTGCTGTGGTAGGTTGAGGTGTATTTACACGTGATGAGATATCTGGTTTACACGTGCTGTGAAAATCCCTGAGAGAAGTGCAAAGCTGACACAGATGATTCAATTTCTTTTAGTCGCTGTCGGAGGGAGGCGGAACCAGAAATTCTACGCTCGCGAGGAAAGCACCGACCATGCCTAAACCCCAGTGGCATCCACCGTGGAAGCTGTTTCGGGTAACTACAAATACTTAGAACTTAACGCGATGATGCCAAAGCGAGGCCTGCGCCTGGGACGTGTCCTCTGGGTTATTTTTTTTTAACAGTAGTGTGTTTGATCTGATAGGTCATCAGTGGTCACCTTGGCTGGGTGAGATCCATCGCTGTGGAGCCTGGGAATCAGTGGTTTGTCACAGGGTCTGCTGATAGGACCATAAAGGTGAGTGAAGCTGAAAATCATTTAATTTGATTAATTATTTTGTGTATAAGATTTATAAAACAATAACAAATGTCATCCACAAGGTTTATCCTCTCAACTGTCTTAATGAATAGACACAATAAAGCTATTTTCTGACCATGAGAACAGTAGTTTAACAAAGTAGTCATGACTTAGTCTTCGTTCTGTCTGCAGAGCTTTTAACTACATCTCATGGTCTTCATCAGCAAATTTAAGTTTGCTTAGTTTGATCAAATGATGAAAACTGAGATACTTTTAAACACTGATCAAAAACTGATGTAGGATGTCTGAGCACCTTTTTAGAATTTCTACTTTCCCATCACCGACGTTGTTACATTTATTTTCTCTATAAATCGACTGTTATTGATCTGGAATGTTTGATGACAGAGTGTATGATGCTGCTGCTGTTCCCAGCTACATATCACACGTTTTCTTTCAGTGTCTACAACTGCAGCGTTTATCATAATGTCCCCCCTGCCACCTCAACATGGCACCCTAGAGACACAGCTTCTGGAATGTTTAATAACGCTCCTGCTATAACACAAATGCCGTTTGTCTTGATAGATCTGGGACCTGGCCAGTGGGAAGCTGAAACTCTCCCTGACCGGACACATCAGCACAGTGCGCGGCGTGGCGGTCAGCAACCGTAGCCCTTACCTGTTCTCCTGTGGAGAAGACAAGCAAGTCAAGTGTTGGGATCTGGAGTATAACAAGGTATGATGTAATGAGAGGGAGGTTAACAGGATGGAGCCGGTTATGTCTTAAAAGTCCATAAAAGGAGATTTCAGTTGGTTTTCTCCTGATTATGTCAATTTGTGCATTAGGTCATCAGGCACTACCACGGACATCTTAGTGCTGTGTATGATATCGACCTTCATCCAACTATTGACGTGCTGGTGACGTGCAGCAGAGATGCCACCGCAAGGGTAAGCTCACATTTTGCATGTTCACAATTTTTCACTTGGTCTTAATGTAGTTATTCTGTGATCTGTGCCCAAGTTCAGATAGAATCAATATATGTAATAAAAAAAAAAAAGCTGAAGGAGGAAAAGTGTCAGAATGACCTGGTGTTTAGAGAGACAACCTTTCATCAGTAGTTATATGCGTTTTGAATATAATGTGTAAGTAATTAAACTGATTGGACTTCCTCTTTGCCCCTGCAGGTGTGGGACATCAGGTCAAAAGCTAACGTGCACACACTCACCGGCCACACCAACACCGTGGCCACAGTGAGATGTCAAGCGGCAGAGCCACAAATCATCACTGGTAAAACCAACACCTCACACATTGTTCTGTGACATCATGAAAGTTAGAGCTGGTTGGTTGACATTTTAGCTACTACTCTGACAACTGATTGACTTCTCGCAGGCAGCCACGACTCCACCATCCGACTGTGGGATTTGATCGCTGGGAAAACCCGAGCAACTCTGACGAACCACAAGAAGTCCGTCCGAACCCTGGCGATGCATCCCAGACAGTAAGTTTATACAACCCTGAAATGTAGTGTGTGTGATTAGTTCGCAGGGCTGTGGTTCAAGACCCGCTCCATACGAGACCAAGACGAGACCAAGACCAGGTCCAGAGCAAATGGAGTCCTTTCCAAGACCATTGTAGGCAATAGTGTCTTTCCAATGCTGAAGCTCTGCTCTCCTGCGTAACCGTGCACATACAGCTTAGATTAAAGATCATTTTGGTTAATGCAAGCAAAATACATAAATGGCAAATGTAGCAAGTTCAAAGCAGGTTACAGGTGCATTAAACATCCATTGTGTTAACCGGCCATCAGCGAGACTTGAAAGAATGTGTTGGAAAGTGAGACCAGAATCAAGGACTACAGCCCTGTTGGTTAGTTTTGTGTAGTCCTAAAACAATATGTTGATTATAGTCAACAGTTGAATATCTGATTAACTGTTATTCAACCGTGGTTTCCTTTTTTTTTTTTTCTTTTTTTTTTTTTTTTAGGATGTTGCTTTTCTCAGTTTTGTGTCTTTTTTAAATTGAATACATTTGGGATTTTCTTACCAACAAAATAAGCAATTTGAAGAACTTGTTTTGGGCTCTGTAGACTTGTAATCCTAAAATAAATCAATATTACAACAAATTACAGTTGGTCAAAGCCTTTTTTTAGTTAATAAGAACAGCAAGATGTTGTTTTCCCTTTGGCTTTATGAAACACCAATTATACCGTCATGAAGCGAATGAAGCGTTTATAAAGTGCTTGACGTTCTTCCTCCTGTTCCCCGTCTCAGATACACGTTTGCCTCCGGTTCAGCGGACAACATCAAGCAGTGGATGTTCCCAGACGGCAACTTCATCCAGAACCTGTCGGGCCACAACGCCATCATCAACACTCTCGCTGTTAACTCTGATGGCGTCTTGGTGTCTGGAGGTATTCATAACTAGCCACACGGTCACTTGTTTTGTCTTTTAAAAAAAATCTTAAACTTCTAGTGTGTGATAATATTTATTTTTTTATTTGTGTGGATATTACAGATGCAGATGATTACAGTACTGGATTAGAAACGCATGATGATGATTCACTCTTCTGTTCTCTCTGTAGCCGACAATGGAACCATCCACATGTGGGATTGGAGGACGGGCTACAACTTCCAGCGGATTCACGCCGCTGTGCAGCCCGGATCTCTGGACAGCGAGTCGGGCATCTTCGCCTGCAAGTTCGACAACTCTGAGAGCAGACTGATCACCGCCGAGGCCGACAAGACCATCAAGGTGTACAAGGAGGACGACACCGCTGTAAGTTGTACCCTGATATTTATCGTTTTAGATTTTAGTGTTGGCTCGCGGGCAGCAGGTGGATCATTTGAAAACTCTTGTTTCCCTTTTTTTGCAGACGGAAGAAAGCCATCCAGTCAACTGGAAACCAGAAATCCTCAAGAGAAAACGATTCTAATCATGTTTCCACTTGCTCTTGTCACCGTAGCATTGTTAATTTTTATTTCTACCAAACCTCCTGATGTAGATACGCCCATCAAGCTTTGCTCACTACTGTTTTTTTCATAACATCGAATGCGACCACATTGTCCCGTTTTATTCCAAAAGCCATTTGCAGTCTTCGTTGTACGATGTTAGTCCAATAAAGTCGCCCTTTTGAACGGCGAGGAACCTCCCGCAGTGTTTGTTCTTGATGATGACGGCTCTCTGGTGGCTCTGGTCCGTCTGATCCACCAACATCAGCCACTCTTCAGTCGCAGACGGACTGACCTCCGAGTGCACCCGATTCCTGCTGGCGTCAAACCCTGCAGAAGGACGTGTGGTGCGTTTCATAATTGAAGAAGAAGAAAAAAAAATTAGGATTGACTCAGTTTTACAGATACTGAAACAAACTGTGCCCTTTTTTTTCTGGTTTTCAATGTGAAGTTTATTTTTGCTCTGTTTTAATAAAAACATTTTTCACATATGTTGCTGTTTTGTTGTTGTTTTTCAAGACAAGTTAGCTCGCTCACCCAGGTATCTGCTGGTGACCACGCTCCTGTAGTACTTGCAGCCGTTCGCCTTAATCTCCACCCAGCAGCAATAATCTCCACACGTCTCACTGAGCCGCACTGAGTTCCTGCTGCCACCAGGTGGGTGGATTACCTGCTCATCACGCTCACCTGCCAAGTACACGGCACAAGAGAAGGCTTACGTTTCAAAGTGCAAGGCTTAGTGCTATTAGATTAGAAAAGACAAACCCAAATTACAAGTAATACACTTTGTGCTCTCTGGCCCACACAGTGGCACCGACCTGACTTTTCATCAGACGTGATAACGATACACACACCTGGGCTCTGTGTGTTTTAATCATTGAGCGCTACGCTTCACCATGCAAGAGACTAGGATCGTGTGTGTGTGTAAATCAACATCAGACTTGACTGAAAACACTGTTTTTCAAACTAAATTGAACAAATACATACATGTTATGATATATTATAGTGAATTGTAATTGACTGAGATAATGATGTATGATACCCGATCCAGCTGTTTGAGTCTTTAGATATTTCAGCAGCATTTTCACCATGTCCACCCGTAGCCCTGCATCTTTCACACATCAATGTTTACTGTAATTGGAGCTATTTCTACCAAACAGTGACAGTGTGAAAACGTTAGTGTGGCAAAACACCTCAGAGCTGTCAGTCAAAATGTTTATTTAAGTTTAGTTTAGCCGTGGCCAGAGGGATTGTATTTTTTTTAGGTTGTCTGTCTTCGTCTGTCTCATTGTCGAGAACGAGACATGTCAGGAATACTTTGACAGAATTTCTTGGACCAAAGGATGAACTGAGTAGAATCTGGTGGGCAAAGGTCAATGACCTCACAAAGAATCTTTTTGGACGTAACTCAAGAACTGATGTGCTAATTATGACAATTTCACACACTTGTTGAACAGGAGAAAAATGATAAGTGATGACATTTGGAGAGACGTGGCTGTAAACTGCAACCTGACATAGGACCACGAGGCGGTGACTCTAGCTCCTTTGGTGTTTACCTGACTCGCGGATGTAGAGCTGTGACACAGCATGGCGAAACCCTCGGCCGGGTTTCTTCTTCAGGCGAGGTTTGGATGCTTCTGGCTGGTCCACCACCTCCCTCTGAGGTTCTTCAACTGCCAGGAGGTGGCCGACATTAAACATGATCTCCTCCTCCAGAGACCTGACGCACATCTCAAAGTGCTCCTCTCCCTTCTCTGCATTTCTAATAGGACACCGTTGACAGTAAGATGTGAAATATCTTTGTGGCAACATCAGTATTCATCCATTTTAACCTTTGTGTCACCTGTCCTTTTTTTTTTATTAAAAGGCCTCCTCACCTGAAGTCCACCCACAGCAGACCTGCAGTGATCAGCCCCAGCCACTCGCTGGCCTCCCAGTTGTTGGTCAGCATGATGGGCACCATGATGACCTCCCTGGTGTCCGCATAGTTCAGCTCTTTCTTACAGCTGCGGGACGCCTGGTAAGCCGGAGTCATGACCGGACAAATCACCACGGCCTCCTCCACGCCTGCAGCCATCCTGAAAACACACTTCCATGTTGCTCAGAGTGGTCTAACTTACCTCACTGACACATTTATCCCATCGGTGGTTACGGTACTCACGCGTCGTTTATGTTCCCCGTCACCCCTCCTTCGATATCCATCCACACTGACAGGCCATCCTCTTTGAGGCGGGTGTATATGTTTTTCACCAGAGCCTGGTCGTCCCACTGGTAGGAGAGCATAATGTGAGACGGCATTTTCCCTCTTTTTCAAGTAATCCTGTCCGAGGCTCCTGTGGTGGAGTTGTGTGGCGTTGCCGGACCAACTGAGACAAAGAGGGACGCGTAGCTATGCTGCGTGTTTACTCAGGTACGGCGCTCAGGTTACCTGTTGCTCGGTTACCTGTTGCTCGGTTACAAGGCTGGCAAACACCGATGGGAGGCTGCATGATGGCGACTCAGCCCCGCAGGACCAGTTAGGGCTGAGCAATAATAATCAAGGTTTTACGTGTAAAACGGAAGGACTCATTGTTTGGTTAGGGTTTTTAATCCGTTACTCTTTCAGTGTATTTTCTTCAGGATATTTTTGGAATAATTGAAAAAAACCTTTTGAAACTTTACCTGAACCTTTTCCTTGTTTTTTGATATTTTGAGCGTGATACAATAGAAACACATATTGTATTTGTCATGTAGTTAATGTATTTAAAATCATATTTTTTTTCTCATTTAGAATGGTTTGAAATGTACTGTCTATGAATTTCAAAGTAAAAATAAATCCTAATGTGATGTTTATGTTTTCATCTTTATACATGTATTATTTCATTAATACATGTTTTATTATGCGGTTGTTGGTTCGTTTCAGTTTTCTGTCATCCTTTTAATGGCTATAGCCTCAAAAAAGGTGAAAGATGTCAACACCTGTATATGTGTGCACTTATGACTATGCGATAAAGGGCTGCTTGTTTGAAAAACAGAGTGGAAGTTGAAAACTGTGGGAGAACCCTCCTTCTGTAACTTCATCAAACACATTTTTCATTTTCATTTTTTTTTCACAGGTTTACAAAGACAACCACAGATTTTGAAATTATTTCCAAGCGTCATTTCAGATTTTTAGAATACACACTTTTGAGCCAAAGTGTGCAGAAGGCCCCACCAACTCTCCACATTTTTTTTATTTTAGACTTTATTATTGTGAAGCAATGTCCATATAGTGTCCATACAGTCATTTCAGATTCAGTTTATTTTGTATAGCCCAAAATCACAAATACAAATTTGCCTCGGAGGGCTTTACAATCTGTACACATAACATCCCTGTCCCGGGACCTCACATCGGATCAGGAAAAACTCCCCCAAATAAAGATAGTAAAAACCGTTTCACAGGGAAAAAGGGAAGAAACCTGAGGGAGAGCAACAGAGGAGGATCCCTCTCCTCGGACACAGATATCTTTGTGGTTTTGTGTCTCTTTGTGGTTGTTTAATCGTTCTATACTCAAAGTCTCTTCCTGGTTGGTGGATGTCTCTTTAAATTGGCCCAACAGTTTGTCCCCTGAGCTTTTCAGTCAAATCCATAATTTGAGTCCATAATTGAACTACATTTAACAACAAATAGTGCTTGTTTGTCTGCTTGGGGTTGTGCTGCATCAACAACTTCCGCTGTGCAGTGCCTGCAGTTGTCGTTTTTTACCAGAAGAGGGTGCCATGCCGATACTAAATGGACTTTTGCCAAAAGTGAACCTCGTTAAACAATTTATTTATTCGGTTTATTCAAATAACTTCACCAAAATCAGGCGGGCTGGATCACAGGTTTCAGTATATAGCTCTACTTTTCTCTCTCAGCACCTCACTCTGCATGAGCTCCATCTTGATTTCCTCCACTTCCATGCACACCTGAGGATCTCCAACAGGTCAACCTCGAGCCACTATGGCACCTTTCAGCACGCGGCACTGGAGGTAATCCCTCAGGCTCATTAAATCTTAAGCAATCAGGGCCACAGATGGAGCCGATCAGCGCGGGGACGTGCCGCCTGCAGGAGGAGGTGTGTTCAGTGCGCACAGTTGGTGCTCTGTGGCCACTCCGTACCACGATGTGTGAAGAAGCAGCCCTGGGGATTTGCGCTGCTGGATGCGTGGATTTCTAGCCTCCAAAAATCACGCAATAAGCTGCAGGAATATTGTGATGGAGAATGACTGCTGGCTGTTTCCCGGCGCGCAAAAATGCACGGTGCGTTTACCTGTTTTTGTTTGGAGAAGTGCTCTGGAATGTGATTGAGGAGCCTGACTTTGACACGGAAATAATGTAGCTCAACTTCGACTCACATACTAAGAGGTCAACGGAGGCAATGTGGAAAAGGAGCAATATGGGTCGCCAAAGTGCCGCAACGTGGCTCCTTCGGACGCTCTTGCTGTCGCAGCTTTGCGCACAGGCGCTCGGACAGGTGTTCAACCTGACGCTGTCCATCAAAGAGGGTTTGCCCGCTAAAACCATCGTTGGAGATCTGGGAGCGGGGTTAAGCAGGCCAAGCACCGGATTCTTTATCTCGGAGAGCAGAGACTCTTACGTGTTCAGAGACTTGGAAATAGACGCAGACACGGGGATCATCTCCACCGCGCTGGTTCTGGACAGAGAGAGCAGAGATAAATACGAGTTTGTGGCAGCTACTCTGACAGGGGAGATGATACGAGTGAAACTAGAGGTGAAGGATGTGAACGACCATTCGCCAGTGTTTCCCTCGGAGGAGGTTGACTTGGAAATCTCCGAACTGAGCCCCTCGGGGAGTCGATTCCAGCTCGAGGGCGCTAAAGATGAAGATGAGGGTGAGTTTGGTACCCAGGGGTACAGGATCACGGAGAGTGAGATGGGGGAGTTATTCCACCTGGAGTATCGCAGTGGGTCTGAGGACCAACGGAGTCTGGATCTCATCCTCACAAGCAAACTAGACAGAGAAACTCAGGACTTCTACTCCCTCGCCATTGAGGCCTTCGACGGAGGCGTCCCAGCCAGGACGGGGACCCTTCGGGTGAACGTCCGCGTCCTGGATGAGAACGACAACCCCCCCGCGTTCAACCAGACTGAATACCACGCCTCGCTGCCCGAGGATGCTCCGGCCATGTCTGCCGTGTGCCGGGTCCACGCCACCGACCCTGACCTGGGCGACAACGGCCGGATCGCCTACGAGATCAACAGGCGGCAGAGCGACCCAAACGAGGTCTTCTCCATCGACGCGACCAGCGGGGTGGTGTATCTCAACAAGCCGCTCGACTAC